>NC_058087.1:121905535-122204018 GCF_014858855.1 Bufo gargarizans | reverse complement strand
TGGAAAACTTTTGTCAACACGCCACAGCTAACTGCACCACCACCTGATACGCAACGTGTTAGCAGGAGGCAACATTTCACTAACATGGTGGAACAGTACGTGTGCACACCCCTCCACGTACTGACTGATGGTTCGGCCCCATTCAACTTCTGGGTCTCTAAATTGTCCACGTGGCCAGAGCTAGCCTTTTATGCCTTGGAGGTGCTGGCCTGCCCGGCAGCCAGCGTTTTGTCTGAACGTGTATTCAGCACGGCAGGGGGCGTCATTACAGACAAACGCAGCCGCCTGTCTACAGCCAATGTGGACAAGCTGACGTTCATAAAAATGAACCAGGCATGGATCCCACAGGACCTGTCCGTCCCTTGTCCAGATTAGACATTAACTACCTCCCCATAACCATATATTATTGGACTCCAGGGCACTTCCTCATTCAATCCTATTTTTATTTTCATTTTACCATTATATTGCGATGCTACCCAAAGTTGAATGAACCTCTCCTCTGCCTGTGTGCTAGGCCTAAATATATGCCAATGGACTGTTGCAGTGGTGGCTGACATGAAGCCTGATTCTCTGCTATGACATGCAGACTAATTCTCTGCTGACATGAAGCCAGATTGTCTGTTACGGGACCTCTCTCCTCTGCCTGGGTGCTGGGCCTAAATTTATGACAATGGACTGTTGCAGTGGTGGCTGACGTGAAGCCTGATTCTCTGCTATGACATGCAGACTGATTCTCTGCTGTCATGAAGCCAGATTGTCTGTTACGGGACCTTTCTCCTCTACCTGGGTTCTGGGCCTAAATTTATGAAAATTGACTCTTACAGTGGTGGGTGACGTGAAGCCTGATTCTCTGCTATGATATGAAGACTGATTCTCTGCTGACATGAAGCCAGATTGTCTGTTACGGGACCTTTCTCCTCTGCCTGGGTTCTGGGCCTAAATTTATGAAAATTGACTCTTACAGTGGTGGGTGACGTGAAGCCTGATTCTCTGCTATGATATGAAGACTGATTCTCTGCTGACATGAAGCCAGATTGTCTGTTACGGGACCTTTCTCCTCTGCCTGGGTTCTGGGCCTAAATTTATGAAAATTGACTCTTACAGTGGTGGGTGACGTGAAGCCTGATTCTCTGCTATGATATGAAGACTGATTCTCTGCTGACATGAAGCCAGATTGTCTGTTACGGGACCTTTCTCCTCTGCCTGGGTTCTGGGCCTAAATTTATGAAAATTGACTCTTACAGTGGTGGGTGACGTGAAGCCTGATTCTCTGCTATGATATGAAGACTGATTCTCTGCTGACATGAAGCCAGATTGTCTGTTACGGGACCTTTCTCCTCTGCCTGGGTTCTGGGCCTAAATTTATGAAAATTGACTCTTACAGTGGTGGGTGACGTGAAGCCTGATTCTCTGCTATGATATGAAGACTGATTCTCTGCTGACATGAAGCCAGATTGTCTGTTACGGGACCTTTCTCCTCTGCCTGGGTTCTGGGCCTAAATTTATGAAAATTGACTCTTACAGTGGTGGGTGACGTGAAGCCTGATTCTCTGCTATGATATGAAGACTGATTCTCTGCTGACATGAAGCCAGATTGTCTGTTACGGGACCTTTCTCCTCTGCCTGGGTTCTGGGCCTAAATTTATGAAAATTGACTCTTACAGTGGTGGGTGACGTGAAGCCTGATTCTCTGCTATGATATGAAGACTGATTCTCTGCTGACATGAAGCCAGATTGTCTGTTACGGGACCTTTCTCCTCTGCCTGGGTTCTGGGCCTAAATTTATGAAAATTGACTCTTACAGTGGTGGGTGACGTGAAGCCTGATTCTCTGCTATGATATGAAGACTGATTCTCTGCTGACATGAAGCCAGATTCTCTGTTACGGGACCTCTCTCCTCTGCCTGGGTGCTGGGCCTAAATTTATGACAATGGACTGTTGCAGTGGTGGCTGACGTGAAGCCTGATTCTCTGCTATGACATGCAGACTGATTCTCTGCTGACATGAAGCCAGATTCTCTGTTACGGGACCTCTCTCCTCTGCCTGTGTGTGTGCTGGGCCTAAATATATGCCAATGGACTGTTGCAGTGGTGGCTGACGTGAAGCCTCATTCTCTGCTATGACATGCAGACTAATTCTCTGCTGACATGAAGACAGATTCTCTGTTACGGGACCTCTCTCCTCTGCCTGGGTGCCGGGGCCTAAATATCTGAGAATGGACTGTTCCAGTGGTGGGTGACGGGAAGCCAGATTCTCTGCTATGGAACCTCTCTCCAATTGATTTTGGTTAATTTTTATTTATTTAATTTTTATTTTAATTCATTTCCCTATCCACATTTGTTTGCAGGGGATTTACCTACATGTTGCTGCCTTTTGCAGCCCTCTAGCTCTTTCCTGGGCTGTTTTACAGCCTTTTTAGTGCCGAAAAGTTCGGGTCCCCATTGACTTCAATGGGGTTCGGGTTCGGGACGAAGTTCGGATCGGGTTCGGATCCCGAACCCGAACATTTCCGGGATGTTCGGCCGAACTTCTCGAACCCGAACATCCAGGTGTTCGCTCAACTCTACTCATAGTGGCTCCCTGCTGTAATGTTTCATTTCAGCAAAAAAACAAATGAAAATATATACTCGCCTCATCGTCTTGCCCCTGTATTGAATGAAAAGGACCTGCCGAAGGACCGGCGCTCAGCGTGATGACGTCATCGCACGCTCCCAGCGCGACAGATCCTTTGTGTGCAAGTGGATGAGGCGAGTATCAGAACATATGCAATGGGCGGCCACGCCAATGGGCCCTCTATGTCGAGTCCCAGGTGTAGGAACGGCCGAGTGGTATAGGGTGGCCTAAAATGTCCCTTTATATGAGGTGTGAGTGTTACGGTGCTCCTACCTGGATACGGCTGGACCCCAGGCGTTGGCTCTGAAGCAAACAAATAGGGGGAATAGTTGAGGGATAAATGATTAACTTGAGTCCAGATCTTGAGATGCAGTTCCAACTTTGCCTTGGTCCCAGCAAGCTTTAGCATTAAGACTCTGGCAGGCCAACTCATCACTACTACATTTGTTGCTCTCTGGCTCTGCTGTACTATCAGGCTGGCTGTATAACTTTGCTTCTTCTTTATGCTGCACAACACTTAGTAGCCTGACTCTATGTTTGGCAAGGAAATACTCCTCCTAGCTCCTGAGGCTTCAAGCTTTGGCCTCCATGTCCAGCAGAGAGGGTGCTCTGGATGGCTTGGCTTGGGCATGTCCAGGAGAGACGTGCCCAGCACACCCTCCCTTGGCAGGGGGTAAGCTGGAACTGACTCTCACTAATCCCCACCCTTCCTGCAGGAAGTGGGACTGGCCCACTCCTCCACCAAGGGGGTTTAGAATGGAATGGAAAGCTCCATTCTACCTAACTACAGCTCTGCCATATTTGCTGCCACCTGCTGGTTAAACAGGCAAATTACATTTAAACACAACAGTTGCAAACATTCGAAATGCACAGTATAGTGGACCTGAAATAAATACACAAGATGACATGATATTAGCACATTAGAGATAGTAGCGGGGTGAAGAAGTGGTAATGCCACTCTGGGGCGTTACATATACACTGCTCGTTACCATGGTTATGACCAACCTGTAATCCTCTCTGGTGACCAGGACTGTGGAAACTCACATAGGCTGGTGCTTTCTCCTATAGTGTGCAAGCAGGGCCACCACTGATGGTTTACAGGGTGGTCGTAACCATGGGAAAAAGCAGTGTATAATGTGATGAAAAAATGAATCCAGCCAGCAAAGGAGGCAATATGGACAATCACAATACGTTAGTAAGTGCCTTGTATTAACTTTCTCTACATGATAAATACTATTTACTGAAGTGACACAATCCCTTTAAGGCCTCATGCACACAGCCGTTGCCCGGCTGTGGCCATATTGCGGCCCGCAATCCAGAGCTGCGGGTTCATACATGTTCTGTTTTTTTGCGGTGCGGACAAATCGCAGATCCCTTCAAGTTGAATAGGTCTCGATTCGTCATGGCCGCCGCACGGACATTGCCTGTGCATTAGGGACCGCAAATTGCAGTCCCCAATGCATGGAACGACCACACAACGGCCGTGTGCATGAGGCCTAAGGCTGAGTTCACATGTATTTTAGGCATCTGTTATGCACACGTTGCCTTCGTTTTAGCCATTTCTGTCTACGATCCGTTATTTTAGACTGCAAAAAAAAAAAATGATGTAGGAATTTTTTCCCTCTAAATTAACGGATCCCAGACGGAAATGGCTAAAAAGGATGCAACATGTGCATAACTGAGCATAACGGATGCTTAAAATACAGAAGAACGGAAAGCTAAATGGTGACGTGAACCTGGCCTAACAGGCGCTCCAGCACTAAGGTCCCGTTGGAGATTGCAACTACTTAAAAAAAATCTGGATTTCTGTCACCTTTATATACTGCCCTCAGATAAGGCAGCACAAATAGGTGACAAACCCCCTTTAATTTCTACCTCTCCATGGCATAACATGTAAAGATTATTTGGATTTCATTCACACTTGACATAAGTGCAGGAATTCATCAAGATTAGTATTTGAAAAGAAAAAGTGATCAGGAAGGTAATGTCCCCTTTAACTCTGATGTTGACATCACCATGGCAACTGCAGTAAACAGACAGCGATTGGTCGGCTTGAATCTAAAAATCATCAGTTGGCTCCTTGGGAGATGAAACTGATTTTATGGTTAGTGATGAATTTTGAAGACACCCGGAGGAGCTGCTTTTGCGTCCACTGCTCACGGTGGGATTTCTGGGGTAAGATACTGAGACATATCTAACTGTTATATTCAGGTGCGGGATATCTCCGTATAAAACTGGTGTGTTTTTAGTAAGGTACAATAAATGCAATAAAACAGGAAAAGATGTTTAGCGTTTTCCCTAAATTTGAACGGTTTATTATGTGTCTAGGGAAAATAGGACTTTTGGTCAGGTCTACAACACTTGTGGTGAAGTTACCTAAAGAAAGGTGAAGTATAAAGAATGGCAGACACTGCAGATGATTGCATTAGGGCCTTATTCGCACAGTCAGTGTTTGGTCAGTGATTTCCATCAGTGATTTTGAGCCAAAACCAAGTGCGGGTCCAAAACACAGAACAGGTGCAGATCTTTCCCTTCTACCTTATGTCTGTGTAGGATCCACTCCTGGTTTTGGCTCACAATCACTGATGGAAATCACTGACCAAACACTGACTGTGTGAATGAAGCCTTAAAATGTGAAAATTCTTGGCGTCATTAAACTCATCTCATGTAGTTGCCTGTAAGTGAGGTTCTTCATATGCATTGCGGCCTTAGGCCTCATGCATTCACTTCAATGGGGCCGCAAAAGATACGGACAGCACTCCGTGTGCTGTCCGCATCCGTGGCTCCGTTCCGCGGCCCCGCTAAGAAAATATAACATGTCCTATTCTTGTCCGCGCTTTGCGGACAAGAATAGGCATTTATATTGCCAGCGCAAATTGCGGAAGGCAACACGGGCAACTTCCGATTTTTGCTGATCCGCGGTTTGCGGACCGCAAAAAAAAACGGCACAGTCGCGTGCATGAGGCCTTAGCTTGTGAAACCAGCTTTTTTGGACTGAACCTTTAAATGAAAATCTTGCTCTATTACTACAGGCACAGTCATATAAATATCGGAAAAACACTCCCAAAAAGGGTAATTTTTTATTCAGACAGTTGGTTGGTCTGGTATGAGTTAATTTGCATACTCCCCTCCAAGCCTTAGGGTGCCGGTACACAGGTGTAGGGTAAGGAGCAGAAAGTCAGCGCAAATTTCTGTACGGATTTCTGTGCGCTTCTGTAACAAAAACCGCATTAGAGCAGAGCGGGCGCGATACCCGCCAGGTGCCTTCTGTTTTAAACTGCAGGCACCTGGGACTAATGTAATCGTAATGACCAAGAATAAAAATAATAGGTCGGTTTTTATGCATAGGAAACGGTGTTAAAAAAATATAATATAAAACTGTTCGTTTTTTATAATTCCACCCCATTTGAAATTTGTTTCCGCTTCCCATTCACATTGTATGCAACTGTAAATGGCGCCATTAGAAAGTACATCTTGTTCTGCAAAAGACAAGCCCTGATACGGCTATGTGAATACAAAATAAAAGTATGCTTGATTCTTTTATTACCCAAATTGCTGTTTTATGCTAAATAGGGTCTCAGTGCACGATTTGGGAATACTTTTTATACTTCTTTTTGCAACCCTTTAAGAATCTCCATTGGGCTGAGTCCATTTTTTATGTGGCGACATCAACAAAATCACAGAAAGTGGCAGAATGTTGGAAATGAGTGAGTATCAGAAGTAGCAGTTGTCCAGTTCACTTAGCAAATGAAAGGTGAGGTGTGACAAGTTACAATGGACATCGGGGTCACTCGTTGTTTGATACTAGATTGAGACACGGGGTCCATCCTGATAGACAGTATGTATTAAAGAGTCCAACAACTGCTGGAATATTTATGTCACGTTTTCTTTTTAATTCAGACACAATCTTCAGTCTCCGCAGTCTTCACAGAGAACCTTCTCACGGACCACAGGAGAAAACATCAACAGGCATTACATATATTCTCAGTGTATAGTATATTCTTAAATAGCGTCTGTCAGCATGATCAACCCTATTAAACCAGGCCTGTTGCCTGGTAGGGTTGATCATGCCATTAAAATGATACCTTAGTATCTTTGTATATAGCAGCATTCCTTAAATATCAGTTTTTTTTATTATTATGCAAGTTCGCTCTTTCGACCAGAAGGGGATGGCCAGAAGCCTTGGAGCTCCGCTTTTGAAATGCCCATCTCCTCTCTGATTGACAGGGCCTGACATCTTGCCTAGCCCAGGATTTTCGTGCCTGTGCTGGCAGCAGGAAAATATTGGAAAATTGCTGCTGCCATGAGTAATGTCACTGTCATGTGACTTAGGGCTCATGTGTGACGGCCTTGCCTCTGTTGCGGTCCACATGCACTACTTTTTTGCTGTGTGGAGGCACGGACAGAAAACCCACGGAAGCACTCTGTAGTACTTTCATGGGATTCCAATCTGTCCCTCTGTCCCGATACCGCACCATATTTTCCGGCGTGTACATACAGTAAGTGCAATCTATATTGTCTA
The DNA here is from genome assembly GCF_014858855.1 of Bufo gargarizans. Taxonomy (NCBI): domain Eukaryota; kingdom Metazoa; phylum Chordata; class Amphibia; order Anura; family Bufonidae; genus Bufo; species Bufo gargarizans. Next base: position 122,196,883 of record NC_058087.1, on the reverse strand, counting down.
TATATAGGGTAAGTGTAGTCTATATAGTGGATGCACAGGGTAAATGTAGTCTATATAGTGGATGTATAGGGTAAGTGTAGTCTACATAGTATGCATATAGGTTAAGCATAGTCTACATAGTGTTAGTGTACTCTATATAGTGTGTACATAGGATAAGTGTAATCTATATTGTGCCTGTATATCAGGTAAGTGCAATCTATATTGTGTCTGTATATCAGGTAAGTGTAATTTATATTGTGTCTGTATATTGGGTAAGTGTAGTGTATTTCGTGTATGTATAAGGTAAATGTAGTGTATATAGATAATGTATAGGGTAAGCGTAGTCTATGTAGTATGTATTAGTGTATAAACAGTAAGTGTACTCTATGTGTTGTGTTTATAGAATATGTCAGCTTTATAGTTAGTCTGTATATAGGGTAAGTGTATATAGTGTATGAATAAGGTGTAGTGTAATAGTGTGTATATAGGATAACTGTAGTGTATATAGCGTATGTGTGTAGGATAAGTGTAATCTATATAGTGTCTTTATATAGAGTAAGTGTAGTGTATATAGTGTTTATACAGGGGTAAGCAATTTATATAGTGTCTGCATATAGGATAGAATGTAGTGTATATAGTTTATGTATGGGTTAAGTCTATGTAGTATGTATCTGCTGTAGCATAAATGTAGTATTTAAGTGTTGTATATATGATAAGTGTAATCTTCATAACTAGTCTGTGTATTAGCTATGTGTAGAGTATATAGTAAATGTATAGTGTTTGTACAGGGTAAGTGTTGTTTAATTTATATATTATCTGTATATTGGGTATGTGTAGTGTGTGTGCATATAGATATATATATATTTATATATTATGTGGGGTAAGTGTAATGTATATATTGTATGTATATGATAAGTGTCATTTATATAGTTTCTGTATATGGGGTAAGTTTAGTGTATATAGTGTATGTGTATGACATGTGTAGTCATTATAGTGTTACATGCGGTATGTGTAGTGTATATAGTGTATATAGGACAATTAATGTATAAAGTGCCTGTATATAAGGTAAGTGTAGTATATATAGTGTATGTATAGTGTATATAGTGTGTGTATAGGGTAAGTGTAGTGTATACAGTTTATGTGTAAGGTAAGTATAGTCTACATCGTGAATACATAGGATAGGTGTAATCTATATAGTGTGCTTTTAGGATAAGTTATTTAATGTCTGTAAAAAAGGTAAGTGTAGCGTATATATTGTGTATATAGGATAAGTAATCTATATAGTGTCAGCATATAGGATTAATGTAGTGTATATAGTATATGTATAGAGTAGTCTCTGTAGTGTGTATATAGGTGTAATCTTTATACTTAGTCTGTATATTGAGTATGTGTAGAGTATATAGTGGATATATTGTGTATATAGTGCTTGTATAGGGTAAGTGTCATCAATATTTAGTGTATAAGGTATGTGTACAGTATATAGTGTATGTATAAGGCAAGTATAATAGTGTATATTTAGGGTACATGTAGTGTATATTTAGGGTACATGTACTTTATGTAATGTATATATAGAGTAAGAATAGTCTAGTGTATATTTACGGTAAGTGTAGTCTATATAGTATGTATATAAGGTAAGTGTAATGTAGTATATATATATATATATATATATATATACTGTGCATACAGAGGGTAAGTGTAGTCTATATCGTGTATGTGAAAGGTAAGTGTAGTCTATGTATAGGGTAAATGTATGCAGTGTGTATATAGGATCACAGTAATAGGAGAAAAGTTCTGTTCTAAATTTTACATTTTAGAAAAATCAAAGCTTGGCCTCCGCCACATAATGCACCAAAAACAAAAAAGCTTTTCCTCTGCAGTGGCTGACTATACAAACATTGCATGGTGTACCAGTTGCAATCAATATTGTTATAACATTTCATGGGTTGAATTCTATTTCATATATTAAATTCACATCTGTTTTGTTAGCCCTTTTGCAGTGCTTAATCCCTCCTTGTTTAGGTGGGTCCCTACACTAACACGTTATACATATAACAGGAGATATTGAGTGTAACTGGTGTTATCGCTTGCAGTGTGCTTTTACATTATTTTGTATACAGTAGTCAGTTGTTATAGAGAAACGCCAAGATACTGCTTATCAGTTTGGCTTTTCAAATTAATAGTGCAATTCAGTGTAAATCATGTTATAAAAAAAAAGAGTCTTAGGGTAGGGACCCATCTGAATGAGGTCGCCTTGACGTGGCAGATGGGCTCACGCAATGTCATCAGATTGTGTGCTAAGAACCTCATATTTTTAAAAGTGTGGGTGACAAGAGTCTTCTGAGAGTTTTTGAGCTTCCATATGTTAAGGAATTAATCAGTTGTCCCTCTTGAAGCATAGATACGTTCATAGAGATAGATGACATCATTTATTTTTATTAAGGCTACGCCATGAGTGGGCAGCACGGTGGCTCACTGGTTGGCACTGGTGCCTTGCAGTGCTGGGGTCCTAGGTTCAAATCTGACCAATAACAACATCTGCATGGAGTTTGTATGTTCTCCCTGTGCTTGTGTGGGTTCCTTCAGGTACTCCAGTTTCCTCCTACACTCCAAAGACATACTGATAGGGAACTTAGATTGTGAGCCCCATTAAGGACAGTTGGATGCTAAGGTCTGTAAAGAGCTGCGGTATATAGCAGCGCTATATAAGTGCATTAAATAAATAAATAAATAAGGTCCGGACACCTTGGGAGACTTTGTGAAGAGTATGGGTTTTACTGTAAAATACCAGAAATGCTTTTTCATTCAGACATAAGGTGCAGCAAATAATGACTGTTGGGCTCCACGTTTATGTGGCCCACGAAAAAGTAGCCCACCTTCAGCGATAGTATGACAAGATGAATGAGCAAGTGGATTGTTATTTTTTACCCACAAGTCACAAAAGATGCTGAAAGTGGTCCCTGTTCCAGGCTATGCATCTTTGGGCACATCGGATTATGTTGGCCGATACTGCTTGCAGCTCTACAGCAGTGATGCTGCAGAAACAAAAATGTCCTGCTCTTTCCAACAAGATGGGACAACATGCCGCACCTCACTGGCACGGATTGTAGGAGCAAACTGTGAGCAAGGGGTTATGGCCACCACGTTCCTCAGATTTGTGACATCACTGTGTGCATTATTGCTATTTTGTGACATAACTGTGTAAATTATATAAAATATGTACAATAAAGTCACTTCAACTTTTACATTATCCTTGTGCATCAGGGAGACCATAATAATCATAAAATTTACTGTAATTGCTGCAGAAGGTGGCCATGATAGAGTGGGGCCCAAGTCAATTTTGCTATGAAGCCCCACGGTTACTTGCTATGCCCCTGGAATGTACATTATATATAGATTCTGCAAGCAGCTACATTCGGTCAGGGAGCTGTCAGAATGGCTAGAGCTGCTGCACAGATTTATGGGGTCATTTACTATACTGAAATATCCGCCTCTTCATAACTTCGGCGGATACCCCGCTAGCTACAGGCTTTTATTATGACCGGCGTCTAAAACGCCGGTCCTAATAAATGTGCCCCTTAATTTCAACAGAACTTAAAGAGAACCTGTCACCTCACCGCCTGGTGGCCAGGGCTGTGGGAGTGCACATAGTCCAGTGCCTTTTCCTATATTGTGTAAGCACGGCCACCGCTGCTGGATTACAGGGTGGTCGTAACCATGGAAATGAGCAGTGTATAATGAGACTGAAAAATGAATCAAGCCAGCAAAGGAGGCAATATGGACAATAACAATACATTAGTGTTGTGTTTTTGTGCTTCAGGGTATTAAACATTGATATTTTTAATTTAACATATATATATATATATATATATATATATATATATAATGCTATATCACATTTGTAATAAGAGGAATTAATGAAATTGCTGGACCAATTGATGGGAGGATCATGAAACCAGTCATGGAATGCCCAGTGTATAGGAGTCGAAGACACTCCTTTGTGAGTCCAGAAGACTGGAAAGCAACAAAATAGTCTCCCATTTGAAAGGCTGACCTTTCTCCCCTGGCAACTAGAGATGAGTGAATTTTTCAAAAACAAAAAATTTGGTTCGATCCGAATAAATTCCCAGCTAATTACATTAAAAAACTGCTATTTCCTGGCTGCAGACAGCCTTTATAGTGGTGTAGGACACTGTGCCTTGCAGTTACACACATATGGAGTCTGCTTTGGTAGTGAAATAATACTGTGAGTTCGTATGACGTGCAGATGACAGGCGTCGCTCTTAGAATCACTGCGCACTTCACTTATTTGGGCAGTTACGGGGCCAGAACTGACCAAATAACTCAAGTATGAACTCAGCTGTCCGCATCCGTTGCTCCGTTCCGTAGACCTGCAAAAATTATATATCATGTCCTATTCTTGTCCGTTTTGCTGAAAAGAATAGGCATTTCTATAAAGGACCATCCGTGTTTTGCGGATCCGCAATTTGAAGACTGCAAAACACGGCACGTTTGTGTGAACAAGCCCTTAATCTGAAGATATGCTAACAAATTGGAGGCCTTTGGCTAAAACTTCTCAAAGGGGTATTCCGGTAGGTGAAAGTTATCCTGCTCTATCCATTTCTATGGAAGTTCCGGAGATAGGCGAGTACAGTGCTTGGCTATCTCCGGAACAGCCACAGAAATGAATGGAGCGGCCGTGCGCTTGTACGACCGGCCGCGCAGGTCATTTCAGGGGAGCAGCAGGGGGCTTGCCGGGGGTACAGGGCCCTGTTCTTGTGATTGGTGGGGGTCCCACCGGTAGTAACCCCACCAACCTGATCTGATCTGAACTTTTTCCTCCGCAATACCCTTTTAAAGGTATATAACTAAATTAGTACATACTGTATATCAACTAATGATTTAATACCTTGCACAATCCATCTCTAAAAGGAGATGTTAGGATTAATATGCCTAATGTAGTTGTATATCTGATAATTCCAGTCTGGCTCAACATCTTCCTCCTTGAGTCAGCCTCCACACAATAAAGTGGTTTTCTGGGAGTTTTATACTGATGTCCTATCCTCTGGATAGGTCATCAATATCTGATCAGTGGTGGTCTGACATCCGGGACCCTCGCTGATCCGCTGTTTGAGAATGCAACAGACCTTCTCACAGTTTACCAATAAGAGCGCTGTACGTTGTATAGAGCTGCGCCTAGGCCATGTGACCAATGAATGTGATGTCACATGGCCTAGGGAAAGCCGAGAGAAAGCTGTGGCACTACTGCCTTCTCAAACAGCTGATCGGCGGGGGTCCCGGGTGTAGTGATGGACGAACATCGGCCAGGGCGGTTCGCGAACGCAATCAAATGTTAGCGAAGCTGGAATACCTCACAAATTGTCCCTCAACATGGACAGTGACATACCAGATGTATTATTTGAATTTGCGATCTCCATTACAGAGGGGAACATTTTTTCTCCCCACGGCATTTAAAGGGGTTGTCCCACAGAAAATATTCTACAGTTTTCAAACCAGCACCTGGGTCTGAATACTTTTGCATTCATAAGTAAATAAAAAGTTAGCATAGCCACAGAGTTATTCAATAAAATGTATCTGTGTATCGCCACCTGCTGTTTGCTTTTTTCTTATTTCTTTGACCTGCTCACTGAGATGGCCGCACATGCTCAGTTTCATCCTTCAACTGGCTCCTGAGCTGGGATAGGGAGAGCATGGGCATGCCCCCTTAGCTGCAGCAGAAAAGACACTTCCTTTGCGCTGCCTTCTTGATATCAATCTAGCAGAGCATTGAATGGGGAGATCTCTGGATCCATGTGAGGTACAGGGCCGGTTCTAGCTTTGTTAGAAAGAGGTTGGCATGTACTATATGATGTCTGATTTGATTTTTTTTTTACATTAGTCATGGGATTACCCCTTTAAGGATAAAACAGGGTCAGTGTCTACCTGCTCCCACCTCAGAGGATCACACAACTGTGTTTACAGTCACTCCAATAACTGTAGAACGGTAGAACATGTCCTATTCTTGTCTGTTTTGTGGACAAGGATTGGACATTTCTACAGAAGATAAAAAATAAACAGTGGCATGCACTCGGCAGGGATAGCATATCCACCATTTGCAGACAATAAAACACAACCGTGTACATGAGCCCTAATATGTATATTTACTCATATTCCTATGTAGACCTACAGCCTGTCCACCTCATGCTGTGAGTAGAGACTGTATCTCTAGACCTCCATACATTTCCATGGGATTAAGTGATTTGCTTGTGTGAAGATTGGTGCTTATCTTATTAAACAATACCACAATGGCCCAGTTGACCCAACATCTGGTATTAGCATAATTGAATTGGATCAAAAAATAGATGTTCCTATCACCACAAAGCCTCCCAGATAAAGCGGAGCCGAAAGTCATCCTTTATCAAATACAGAAGGATCAGAACAATATGGGATACAACTCACACAATAAGATATATAATGCACGCTACAAGATAGGCCGTCTATCTGTAGCAGGTCCGATTCTGCCTAACTGGTCAGAAAACTCCATTCTGGATGAATAAACTCAACCCGAATTCAAAGTCCTCCAACTGAAAATTCTTAGATGACACTTAACCAGTTCTGTTTCAAAATAAAAGTCATAGCTTACTTCAGTGTAAGTGGTCATAGGGGAAAACAGCAGGATACTTTTATTTGGGCTCCCTATCACATAGAGAAATAAACATAAGACACGGTTATCCATTTCAAAATCATTTATTAAAACTAAATCCCTGCAGAGAAAAATTGTGATCCAGAAGAAGGCAAAACCCTCGACACATTTGGCCAGTTTGTGTCACAGGGAAAAAAGACAAAGACTGTTGTGATCTCTGTCGACTCTTGGTTTCTCCATCTGGGACGCTGGTCTGGGGCTTGTATCCTGAAAGCTTCTTGCCTTAGCTATCAGCCTGGCGTCCACCGGCATGCCACGCAGATAGGAAGACTGTTGTAACCGTCTCCGTGTGGTTGGTGATTGAACCTGCTTGGTCGCCGCATCATAAAGTTTGGTGATGCAATGACTGCTGTGTGTTTAATCCATAAAGTGAGAGGAGAGAGCAGCACAACGTCGGCCACTTCCCCATTTCCTGGCCGTGTGTGACAGGGTCCCTTTCTTGAGACAGCAGCAGGTGTCACTGCCAGTTCTGGCTGCTATGGCATGGCCACATGGGGAAGATTTTGAATGTGTACTCTTTGTGGAAGCTTCCATGCAATTTTTTTTAGATGAGTTATTGGTCATTTCAAAGACAATGTATAAGAAACTGGTTATACTAAAATCTTGTTACTGTGATAGTTTGGTAGATCGCTACTTATTGGCACCAAAAGAAAAGTCCACCGGAATCTGTGTAAATTCAGATGTAGCAAATGGACTTGAGGGCATGGGTGGGCATATTACACCTCACATCTGTCACTACACTCCCTAACTTACTACTGTTAGGGCAGCTTTTAAATGGCATAGTGATTAGGGGCCTTTCTAGTGACAAGTATATTGTAGTCTCCAGTCAGTCAAGAAAGGGTTAATACTTGTGACCACTGTGGCTGACTTCACAGTTAAAGTGCATGAGGTGGGTATCGATAATAAGCCCCTGTAGTAGGTATGGCAACTATGTGCTGCTGATGTCATAGATGCATAAGTCATAAAGAGCCCACAGATGAAGGTTCCATGTCAGAAGGACAAACGGCCATTTGCAGAGCAATGCTTGATGTGTCTGGAGACCTGGAGCTTCACCATCTGTAGAGGGAGGAAGGGGACGCCCCCGCCTAGCGTGCATGCAGCATCCTCCCTGTTTTGTGGTCAGCCAGGGAAATACAGAGAAAAAAGTATACTATTAGACTATTAGAATTGTATACTATTTTGTTGCAACGTGCTGACATAGGAAGCCCCTTTAGTCTCTTAAACTCCTTAGATGCTACGGTTGCTATTGTTTGCAGCATCCAAGGCATTAAACAGCCAGGCCTGGAGCCTGGTTTTCAGTCAAATCTGACCTCCCACAGCGTCCACACAGGAACAACTTCTGCTATTATGTCAATTGGCTGGAACTACATACGGTAGTTCCCATGATGTAATAAAATGTCTCAGGGTGAGAAGGGGTTAACAAGTTATGGTAAGGCTGTATTCACACCTGTGTTGTGTTTTCTGTCTGAATATCTGGCAATATCAGCAGTCGTATGAAAAGGTAACCAGTACATTGCTGCCACCTAGTGGAGGTGTGAAATACATTTTAGTTACAAAGGAAAGAACGGCCCCATTTCCACCCTGGAGAAAGGCATCTACTGGAGCTACTAATGAGTGGAAATGACACAAGGCCTTTCAGTACAATTTTTTCAGGGAGCTGATCCCTAACATGCTGAACCGACATGTCTGAATTCTGTTACCGTACAATCCTAAACGCTCTGAGCTCTATAAAGCCTCATTCACACGTCAGTGTTCCACGCATGTGCGCTGTACATGTTCTCCACAGACAGCTCACGTCCTCATTCATTTTAATGTGTGTTTTAGCACGGTCCGTGGGTCTGTGTTTTCAGCACGGATAAATGCTCTACTTTGTCCGTGTTCACGGATCCATCATGCCCATTATAGTGTATGTGTCCGTGAAAACCACAAATGCAACACGGATCCATCAGTGTTTCACGGATCATTAGGAAGAGATGCTTTGAAAATTATTTTTCAGCTGTGCAGTGTCAGTGAAACACGGGTGACACACGGACCACACATGGATCCTTCGCAGATATCTCCATGGAGGCATCACTGACCTCCTTTTCACAGATTTAAGCACGGATGTGTAAATGAGGTTTAAGGCACACTGTCAGTTTTTCGTGGCCATTTCCGACCATTTGTGCATCCATTTTTTGTCTGTCTGCCTGTTTTGCATCTGTTATTCACAGCTGTTAAAAATAGCTTTTTTTTTTAAACAAAGATCCCAAACCCTGCAGTGCCCTCAGTGTACATAATACCCCCCCAGCAGTAATAATGTCCCCCATAGTGGCCCCCAGCAGTAATAATATCCCCCATAGTGCCCCCCGGCAGTAATAATGTCTCCCATACTGACCCCAGACGTTGGCTCCGAAGCAAACAAATAGGGGGAATAGTTGAGGGATAAAAGAATAACTTGAGTCCAGATCTTGAGATGCAGTTCCAACTTTGCCTTGGTCCCAGCAGGCTTTAGCATTAAGACTCTGGCAGGCAAACTCATCACTGCTACATTTGTTGCTCTCTGGCCCTGCTGTACTATCAGGCTGGCTGTATAACTTTGCTTCTTCTTTATGCTGCACAACACTTAGTAGCCTGACTCTATGTTTGGCAAGGAAATACTCCTCCTGGCTCCTGAGGCTTCAAGCTTTAGCCTCCATGTCCAGCAGAGCTGAGGGTGCTCTGGATGGCTTGGCTTGGGCATGTCCAGGAGAGACGTGCCCAGCACACCCTCCCTTGGCAGGGGGTAAGCTGGAACTGACTCTCACTAATCCCCACCCTTCCTGCAGGAAGTGGGACTGGCCCACTCCTCCACCGAGGGGGTTTAGAATGGAATGGAAAGCTCCATTCTACCTAACTATAGCTCTGCCGTATTTTGCTGCCACCTGCTGGTAAACCAGGCAAATTACATATAAACACATATAAACAAACATTAGAAATGAAATGAAATAAATACACAAGATTACATGATATTAGCACATTAGAGATAGTAGCGTGGTGAAGAAGTGGTGACTCTGGGGAGTTACATATACACTGCTCATTACCATGGTTATGACCACCCTGTAATCCTCTCTGGTGACCAGGACTGTGGAAACATAGGCTGGTGCTTTCTCCTATAGTGTGCAAGCAGGGCCACCACTGATGGTTTACAGGGTGGTCGTAACCATGGGAAAAAGCAGTGTATAATGTGATGGGAAAAATGAATCCAGCCAGCAAAGGAGGCAATATGGACAAACACAATACATTAGTAAGTGCCTTGTATTAACTTTCTCTACATGATAAATACTATTTACTGAAGTGACACAATCCCTTCAAGGCCTCAGGCACACAGCTGTTGCCCGGCTGTGGCCATATTGCGGCCCGCAATCCAGAGCTGCGGGTTCATACATGTTCTGTTTTTTTTTGTGGTGCGGACAAATCACAGATCCATTCAAGTTGAATAGGTCTCGATTCGTCAGACCCGTGCATTAGGGACCGCAAATTGCAGTCCCCAATGCACGGAACGACCACACAACGGCCGTGTGCATGAGGCCTAAGGCTGAGTTCACGTGTATTTTAAGTATCTGTTATGCACATGTTGCCTTCGTTTTAGCCATTTCTGTCTACGATCCGTTATTTTAGACTGCAAAAAAAAAAATGATGTAGGAATTTTTTCCCTCTAAAATAACGGATCCCAGACGGAAATGGCTAAAAAGGATGCAACACGTGCATAACTGAGCATAACGGATGCTTAAAATACAGAAGAACGGAAAGCTAAACGGTGACGTGAACCTGGCCTAACAGGCGCTCCAGCACTAAGGTCCCGTTGGAGATTGCCACTGCTTAAAAAAAATCTGGATTTCTGTCACCTTTATATACTGCCCTCAGATAAGGCAGCACAAATAGGTGACAAACCCCCTTTAATTTCTACCTCTCCATGGCATAACATGTAAAGATTATTTGGATTTCATTCACACTTGACATAAGTGCAGGAATTAGTCAAGATTAGTATTTGAAAAGAAAAAATGTTCAGGAAGGTAATGTCCCCTTTAACTCTGATGTTGACATCCCCATGGCAACTGCAGTAAACAGATGGCTATTGGTCGGCTTGAATCTAAAAAACATCAGTTGGCTCCTTGGGAGATGAAACTGATTTTATGGTTAGTGATGAATTTCGGAGACACCCGGAGGAGCTGCTTTTGCGTCCACTGCTCACGGTGGGATTTCTGGAGTAAGATACTGAGATATATCTAACTGTTATATTCAGGTGCGGGATATCTCCGTATAAAACTGCTGTGTTTTTAGTAAGCTACAATAAATACAATAAAACAGGAAAAGATGTTTAGCGTTTTCCCTAAATTTGAACGGTTTATTATGTGTCTAGGGAAAATAGGACTTTTGGTCAGGTCTACAACACTTGTGGTGCAGTTACCTAAAGAAAGGTGAAGTATAAAGAATGGCAGACACTGCAGATGATTGCATTAGGGCCTTATTCGCACAGTCAGTGTTTGGTCAGTGATTTTCATCAGTGATTTTGAGCCAAAACCAAGTGCGGGTCCAAAACGGAGAACAGGTGCAGATCTTTCCCTACTACCTTATGTCTGTGTAGGATCCACTCCTGGTTTTGGCTCACAATCACTGATGGAAATTACTGACCAAACACTGACTGTGTGAATGAAGCCTTAAAATGTGAAAATTCTTGGCGTCATTAAACTCATCTCATGTAGTTGCCTGTCAGTGAGGTTCTTCATATGCATTGCGGCTTTAGGTTTGTGGACCGCAAAAAAACGGCACGGTCGTGTGCATGAGGCCTTAGCTTGTGAAACCAGCTTTTTTGGATTGAACCCTTAAATGCAAATCTTGCTCTATTACTACAGACACAGTCATATAAATATCGAAAAAAACCCTCCCAAAAAGGGCAATTTTTATTCAGATAGTTGGTTGGGCTGGTATGAGTTAATTTGCATACTCCCCTCCAAGCCTTAGGGTGCCGGTACACAGGTGTAGGGTAAGGAGCAGAACGTCAGCACAAATTTCTGTACGGATTTCTGTGCGCTTCTGTAACAAAAACCGCATGAGCAGAGCGGGCGCGATATCTGCCAGGTGCCTTCTGTTTTAAACTGCAGGCACCTGGGACTAATGTAAACGCAATGACCAAGAATAAAAATAATAGGTCAGTTTTAATGCATAGGAAATGGTGTAAATAAAAAAAAAAAAACTAATATAAAACTGTTGCAGAATTGTTTATTTTTTTATAATTCCACCCCATTTGAAATTTGTTTCCGCTTCCCATTCACATTGTATGCAACTATAAATGGCGCCATTGGAAAGTACATCTTGTACTGCAAAAGACAAGGCCTGATACGGCTATGTGAATAAAAAATAAAATATGCTTGATTCTTTTATTGCCCAAATTACCCAAATTGCTGTTTTATGCTAAATAGGGTCTCAGTGCACGATTTGGGAATACTTTTTATACTTCTTTTTGCAACCCTTTTAGAATCTCCATTGGGCTGAGACGACATATACATTTTTTATATGATGACATCAACAAAATCACAGAAAGTGACAGAATGTTGGAAATTAGTGAGTATCAGAAGTAGCAGTTGTCCAGTTCACTTAGCAAATGAAAGGTGAGGTGTGACAAGTTACAGTGGACATCGGGGTCACTCGTTGTTTGATACTAGATTGAGACACGGGGTCCATCCTGATAGACAGTATGTGTTAAAGAGTCCAACAACTTGCTGGAATATTTATGTCATGTTTTCTTTTTAATTCAGACACAATCTTCAGTCTCCGCAGTCTTCACAGAGAACCTTCTCACGGACCACAGGAGAAAACATCAACAGGCATTACATATATTCTCAGTGTATAGTATATTCTTAAAGAGCGTCTGTCAGCATGATCAACCCTATTAACCCCTTAGCGCAGAACTGCCTGGGGGATGCATTGCCAGAATGCATTCCGCCGTACATGCACGGCAGAATGATGGGCAGGCACTGGAGCGGTGTGCGCCCGATCACTGCAGGGGTCCGGCAGTCCCTGGTTGCCGGGCCCCTGCTGTATCTGCCGGCGGATTAACCCCTTCTATGCGACATAGAAGTTGTTTGCGGCAGGTGAGTGATCGCATCGAGTCCCCACGCTGCTGTGGCGGGGACCCGATGCGTGACAAGGCAGCCAGATGCCGTGCAGAGGCTGCCCAATGCCTTGCATGGCATCAGGAACTGCCTTCTACGGGAGCCAAGGAGATCCAGCCTCAGGCAACCTGTTAGTGTATGACTCGCTGTCATACACTAACAGGCAATGCATTACAATACAGATGTATTGTAATGCATTGCAGAGGGGATCAGACCCCTAAAATAGTGGGACAGAAATAAAGTTTAAAAAAAATAAGTAAAAAAAAAGTGTTTTGAATAAAAAAATAAAGTTTCAAGTAAAAAAAAAAAAACACGTCCCATTCCCCTGATTTTCTAATAGAAAATTGAAAAAAAAGAAAAACCGCACATATTAGGTATCGCCACGTCCGTAACGAACGGCTCTATAAATATATCACATGATCCACCCCATCCGATAGACACCATAAAAAATAAAAACTGTGTATAAAAAAGCCATTTTTGTCAACTTACATCACTAAAAGTGCAACACCAAGCGATCAAAAAGGCATATGCCCCCAAAAATAGTACCAATCTAACCGTCACCTCATCCCGCAAAAAATGAGCCCCTACATAGGACAAGCGCCCAAAAAACTGAAAAAAACAATGGCTCTCAGACTATTGAGACACTAAAACATTATTTTATTTTTGTTTCAAAAATGAAATCATTGTGTAAAACTTAAATAAATGGAAAAAAAAATTATATATTGGGTATTGCCGCGTCCGTATTAACCTTCTTTATAAAAATATCACATGACCTAATCCCTCAGGTGAATACCGTAAAAATAAAAAATAAAAACGATGTAAAAAAAGCCATTTTTTATCACCTTAGCATCACAAAAAGTGTAATAGCAAGCGATCAAAAAGTCATACGCACCCCAAAATAGTGCCAATCAAACCGTCATCTCATCCCGCAAAAATGAGACCCTACCTAAGATAATCGCCCAAAAACTGAAAAAACTATGGCTCTCAGTTTATGGAGACACTAAAACATGATTCTTTTTTTTTTTCAGAAATGAAATCATTGTGTAAAACTTACATAAATACAAAAAAGTATATATATTAGGTATCACCGTGTCTGTAATAACCTGCTCTATAAAGATATCACATGACCTAACCCCTCAGGTGAATACCGTAAAAATAAAAATAAAAACGATGTAAAAAAAAGTCATTTTTTAGTCACCGTAGATCACAAAAAGTGTAATAGCAAGCGATCAAAAAGTCATACGCACCCCAAAATAGTGCCAATCAAACCGTCATCTCATCCCGCAAAAAATGAGACCCTACCTAAGATAATCGCCCAAAAAATGAAAAAAATATGTCTCTCAGACTATGGAGACACTAAAACATTTTTTTTTTGTTTCAAAAATGAAATTATTGTGTAAAACTCAGATAAATATTTTTTTTTATATATATTAGGTATCACCGCGTCCGTAATAACCTGCTCTATAAAAATATCACATCACCTAACCCCTCAGGTGAATACCGTAAAAAATTAAAAATAAAAACGATGTACACAGGGTAAGTGTAGTGAATAGAGTGCATTTGTAATGTAAGTGTAGTCTACACACTGTACATAGGATAGGGGTAAGTGTCGTCAATATTTAGTGTATACGGTATGTGTACAGTATATAGCGTATGTATAAGGCAAGTATAATGTATATAGTGTATATTTAGGGTACATGTACTCTATGTAATGTATATATAGAGTAAGAATAGTCTAGTGTATATTTACGGTAAGTGTAGTCTATACAGTATGTATATCAGGTAAGTGTAATGTAGTATATATATATACTGTGCATACACAGGGTAAGTGTAGTCTATATAGTGTATGTGAAAGGTAAGTGTAGTCTATGTATAGGGTAAATGTATGCAGTGTGTATATAGGATCAGTGTCATTTATATAGTGTCTGTATATAGGATAAGTGTAGTGTATATAGTGTATGATATCACTTCCTGCGTGATATCCATAAAATGTTACACAGTAATAGGAGAAAAGTTCTGTACTAAATTTTACATTTTAGAAAAATCAAAGCTTGGCCTCCGCCACATAATGCACCAAAAACATAAAAGCTTTTCCTCTGCAGTGACTGACTATACAAACATTGCATGGTGTACCAGTTGCAATCAATATTGTTATAACATTGCATGGCTTGAATTCTATTTCATATATTAAATTTTCATCTGTTTTGTTAGCCCTTTTGCAGTGCTTAATCCCTCCTTGTTTAGGTGGGTCCCTACACTAACACGTTATACATATAAAAAGGATATATTGAGTGTAACTGGTGTTATCACTTGCAGTGTGCTTTTAAATTATTTTATATAAAGTAGTCAGTCATAGAGAAACACCAATATACTGCTTATCAGTTTGGCTTTTCAAATTAATAGTGCAAATCAGTGTAAATCATGTTATAAAAAAAAAAAAGAGTCTTAGTGTAGGGACCTATCTGAATGAGGTCGCCTTGACGTGGCAGATGGGCTCACACAATGTCATCAGATTGTGTGCTAAGAACCTCATATTTTTAAAAGTGTGGGTGACAAGAGTCTTCTGAGAGTTTTTGAGCTTCCATATGTTAAGGAATTAATCAGTTGTCCCTCTTGAAGCATAGATACGTTCATATAGATAGGTGGCATCATTTATTTTTATTAAGGCTATGCCATGAGTGGCAGCACGGTGGTTGACCGGTTGGTACTGGTGCCTTGCAGTGCTGGGGTCCTAGGTTCTAATCTGACCAATAATAACATCTGCATGGAGTTTGTATGTTCTCCCTGTGCTTGTGTGGGTTCCTTCAGGTACTCCAGTTTCCTCCTACACTCCAAAGACATACTGATAGGGAACTTAGATTGTGAGCCCCATTAAGGACAGTTGGATGCTAATGTCTGTAAAGAGCTGCGGTATATAGCAGCGCTCTAAAAGTGCATAAAATAAATAAATAAATTAGGTCTGGACACCTTGGGAGACTTCTTGAAGAGTATGGGTCTCTACTGTAAAACACCAGAAATGCATTTTCATTCAGACATAAGGTGCAGGAAATAATGACTGTTGGGCTCCACGTTTACCCGTAACTTATATACAGGGTGGCCCACGAAAAAGTAGCCCACCTCCAGCGATAGTATGACAAGATGAATGAGCAAGTGGATTGTTATTTTTTTAATTACCCACAAGTCACAAAAGATGCTGAAAGTGGTCCCTGTTCCGGTCTATGCATCTTTGGGCACATCGGATTATGTTGGCTGATACTTCTTGCAGCTCTACAGCAGTGATGCTGCAGAAACAAAAATGTCCTGCTCTTTCCAACAAGATGGGACAACATGCCGCACCTCGCTGGCACGGATTCATGAACTGTTGATGTAGGAGCAAACTGTGAGCAAGGGGTTATGGCCACCACGTTCCTCAGACTTGTCCTCGTGCAATTTTTATCTGTTGGGAAATTCAAAACAAAAAATGTCCGCTAACAATCCACATCCCTGGATGAACTCAAGGAAAATATCACAAACGCTATCCGCAACATTACAAGTAGTATCAGCCGACATAATCCGACGTGCCCAAAGATGCATAGATATGAATGGGGACCACTTTCTGCATCGTGTGGCATGTGGGTTATTAAGAAAACAATCCACTTGCTCATTCATTTTGTCATACTATTGCTGGAGACTGTCTACTTTTTCGTGGGCCACCCTGTATTACCCCTTCTCAACATAGAGAAGGGATACATGATGACCTTTCTATGTGTGTCATTCCTATGCAATGACCTATTTGCTATTTTGTGACATAACTGTGTAAATTATATAAAATATGTACAATAAAGTGACTTCAACTTTTACATTATCCTTGTGCATCAGGGAGACCATAACAGACATAAAATTCATGTACTGGAATTGCTGCAGAAGATAGAGTGGGGCCCAAGTCAATTTTGCTATGAAGCCCCACGGTTACTTGCTATGCCCCTGGAATGTACATTATATATAGATTCTGCAAGCAGCTACATTCGGTCAGGGAGCTGTCAGAATGGCTAGAGCTGCTGCACAGATTTAGGGGGTCATTTACTACACTGAAATACTCCTAAATTAGGCTTATTTCAGGCGCAGATGGCAGGTCAATGCTTAGTTGCTGTTTTAGGCGTAGAAAGTGGATGCGCTGAAGTTATGCAGAGGCGGATACCCCGCTAGCTACAGGCTTTTATTATGACCGGCGTCTAAAACGCCGGTCCTAATAAATGTGCCCCTTAATTTCAACAGAACTTAAAGAGAACCTGTCACCTCACCACCTGGTGGCCAGGACTGTGGGAGTGCACATAGGCCAGTGCCTTTTCCTATATTGTGTAAGCACGACCACCTGCTGCTGGATTACAGGGTGGTCGTAACCATGGAAATGAGCAGTGTATAATGAGACTGAAAAATGAATCAAGCCAGCAAAGGAGGCAATATGGACAATAGCAATACATTAGTATTGGGTTTTTGTACTTCAGGGTATTAAACATTGATATTTTTAATTTAACATATATATATATATATATTGCTATATCACATTTTTAATAAGAGGAGTTAATGAAATTGCTGGACCAATTAATGGGTGGAAGATGAAACCAGTCATGGAATGCCCAGTGTATAGGAGTCGAAGACACTCCTTTGTGAGTCCAGAAGACTGGAAAGCAACAAAATAGTCTCCCATTTGAAAGGCTGACCTTTCTCCCCTGGCAACTAGAGATGAGTGAATTTTTCAAAAATTCGATTCGCCGTTTCGCCAATTCTTTTTTGAAAAAAATTGGTTCGATCCGAATAAATTCTCAGCGAATTACATTAAAAAACTGCTATTTCCTGGCTGCAGAGAGCCTTTATAGTGGTGTAGGACACTGTGCCTTGCAGTTACACACATATGGAGTCTGCTTTGGTAGTGAAATAATACTGTGAGTTCGTATGACGTGCAGATGACAGGCGTCACTCTTAGAATCACTGCGCACTTCACTTATTTGGGCAGTTACGGGGCCAAAACTGACCAAATAACTCAAGTATGAACTCAGCTGTCCGCCTCCGTTGCCCTGTTCCGTAGACCTGCAAAAATTATATATCATGTCCTATTCTTGTCCGTTTTGCTGACAAGAATAGGCATTTCTATAAAGGACCATCCGTGTTTTGCGGATCTGCAATTTGAGGACCGCAAAACACGGTACGTTTGTGTGAATAATAAAGAAATTCAGACTCCAGCACTCACTTTTTTCTTGAAGTATCAATTTCTCCGGCTTTATTTATCAAAAGTGCACAGGTATTACAGGGCTCAATTCTCTTAGGTGTAGGCTGTTGACGCGTTTCGAAAGTTCTTATTCGTAACAGTAGTGTGCATATGGTGTGCTCAGGTATATATAGGAAGTTCAGATGCGCGCAATCAAACATTGTGAACCCTCCCACTAGTATTGGAAAAACCGTGGGGGGAGAGGGATTGACATTGGATGATGTTAGTTCCACCTCTATGCGCAACACCTGACGCTCATAGATATCACCTGAGACACCAAGTTCAAATCACTTTGTTATTCTGCCTGCACAAATTTATATAGACGTGTTTTAAAACAAGCATGTTCCAATATATAATCATTGGTTTTTTCTGACATAATAATGCTAGTGTTATCATGTAACATGCAAATAAAAAACGTGAAAATAAAATAAAATAAATAGCAGTATGAAAGAAAACCCTGCTTGTAATCTGCTTTTTGGATAGGTATCCATTCACATTGCTATTGCGTTACTCGTATCTTTCACAAGAAAAACCACTGGCATTAGATAGAGACATGTAATTATACTATTGCAGAACACATATATGAGTAGAAATATATTATATACAGTATATGGGCCTCTTAGATAGAAGAAAACCCACAGAGACAATTTTGAGAGGGTTAACAAGTTAATCAATAAAAGTGCATGATTTCTGTTCGCATATTTAGACCCTTGGGATATCTTGTTTCTAATTTGAAAATCCAATATGCTTCTCTTAGGTTAACTTGGTGTTTTATGTCTCCTCCTCTTATGTGGGTTTTAACTTGTTCTATAGCATACGTTTTCAGATATTTGGGGCTACGGTTATGTTTTTCTATAAAATGTCTGGCCACATTGGAAATGTTGACACATGAAGGATTGTCTATATAGTTTAAGTGTTCTAGTATTCGGGTTTTGAGTTTTCTTATAGTACATTCCTATGTACATTTTGTCACATTGTTCACACCAAATTACATAGATTACTCCTTTTGAGTTGCAATTAATATAGGATTTTATATTGTAAGTCTGTGTATGATTTGTATTGCAAAAAGTTTTTGTATTTTGTGCATAGTTGCAGGTACGGCACCGCTGACTGCCGCAGCGTGTGAACCCCTTATATGTGAGCCAGGTGCCTGTAAATGGACAGGCCTCCTTTGTAAACATAGAAGGCGACAAAACATTTCCTATACTTTGAGGTTTTTTTGATACTATCCTGCAGCCCTCTTTTAACACTATATTAAGTATATTATCCTCATAGAGTACAGGAAGGTATTTTTTTATAACATTTTGGATTGTGTTATATTGTCGGCTATACGTCAGTACCAGCGTAGGTTTTGTATTTTTCCTTTGTTCTTCCTTTGCACTTATTTTTTTATTATTAGTACTTTCTGGTTCAGCTGGTTGTTGTAGTTCATTACGTATTTCTTGGTTTTTGAGAGTATTTGTATTTTTATTATATTTCTTGGTTTTATTTTTGAATACTAACAATTCCCTGGATTTATCCCTTGTGATTTGGAAGCCTCTAAAAATCATCCAGTCAGGATATTTTCTTTCTAGAAGTCGTTGTTGTATAATGTGACATTCCTTTTTAAAGGTTTCCAATGTGCTGCAGTTCCTCCTAGCCCGTATGAATTCTCCTACTGGAATGGATTTAATAGTGTGGTAACAGTGATGGCTGTCTGCCCGTAGTATTGTATTCCCCGCAATCTCTTTTCTGTAAGTTTCCGTCTGAATATTTTTATTTGGTATACCTGTAAGTTTTAAATCCCAAAAATGTATTGTGCTGGTATGTTCACTATGAGTAAATTTTAGATTATAGGTATTATTTTGTAAATATTGAATGAACTCGTGTACGGCAGGTACATCCCCACTCCATATTATGAGCAGGTCATCGATGTACCTGCCGTACCAGTTCAGACAGTGTGCAAACGGATTATTTGTACTATATATGTATTTTTGTTCCCAATACATCATCGTCAAATTAGCAAGAGCTGGGGAATATTTGGCCCCCATAGAAACTCCTTGTGACTGAAGGTAAAATACATTATCAAATAGAAAATAATTGTGGCACATGAGGAAACGGGTTACATCAAGGACATACGTAATGAAGTTATCTCCGTAGCCAGTAAGTCTGTGGAGATGATACTCCAAAGCCTCTAGAGCTATGGGATGAGGGATAGACGGGTATAATGCTACCACGTCTACTGTGAGCCAGCTATGGTGCGGTTCCCACTGTTTGTTAAAGAATGATTTAAGAACTTCTGATGTGTCCTTGATGTAGCCCGGAGCTCTCCTGACCATAGGCTGTATAATACAATCTAACCAGTTTCCAAGTCTTTCTGTTAGAGACCCTATACCGCTGACTATTGGGCGCAATGGTGGTGGGTTAAGTTTTTTATGGACTTTGGGGACTGCGTGCATAATTGGAGTGATGGGATGTTTCACATTCATATAATCATATTCCTTTTGTGTAAGAAATGCATAATTTAAACCAATTTCTAAAATTTGCATATATTCTACTTGATATTTAGTAATGGGATTGTAAGGAAGTTTGATATATGTGTTGGCATCTCCCAAAATTTCCAATACTTGATTGTAGTATACAGCTTTATCAAGGACGACAACTGATCCTCCTTTGTCTGCCATTTTAATTATTATTTTTTTATTATCTGATAGCTCTTTAAGAGCTTTTTTTTGAGATTTAGAGACATTATGGGATATGTTGTCGTCATTGAGAGAGTCATGTATTTGTTTCAGATCTTTCTCGACCAGATCTTGAAACAAATCCATGTTCTGGGTACGAGACGTAATTGGATAAAAATAGGGGTTAGACGTTTTGAAACCTTGCATAATATCAGGATTAGGCTCCTGTTCATATTCCCCCTGAAGATCCTCCAGACACGTCAGAGCAAGTTGTTCCTGAAATCCCATGCTTGCATATTGATTATGCATGGTAAGGTTGTCCGACACGTTTGGGGGACATTCAGGGGGATGAGCATCAAAAAAGTGCCTGGCTACTGTGAGTTGTCTTATGAATCTATTTATATCCAAAAGTGTCATAAATAAGTCAAAATTCACACTTGGTACAAAGTTCAAGCCTAACTTTAACACTTGTATCTGTTCTTGTGTCAGAGTCTCTTGAGACAAATTAATCAAAAATAAAACCAAGAAATATAATAAAAATACAAATACTCTCAAAAACCAAGAAATACGTAATGAACTACAACAACCAGCTGAACCAGAAAGTACTAATAATAAAAAAATAAGTGCAAAGGAAGAACAAAGGAAAAATACAAAACCTACGCTGGTACTGACGTATAGCCGACAATATAACACAATCCAAAATGTTATAAAAAAATACCTTCCTGTACTCTATGAGGATAATATACTTAATATAGTGTTAAAAGAGGGCTGCAGGATAGTATAAAAAAAACCTCAAAGTATAGGAAATGTTTTGTCGCCTTCTATGTTTACAAAGGAGGCCTGTCCATTTACAGGCACCTGGCTCACATATAAGGGGTTCACACGCTGCGGCAGTCAGCGGTGCCGTACCTGCAACTATGCACAAAATACAAAAACTTTTTGCAATACAAATCATACACAGACTTACAATATAAAATCCTATATTAATTGCAACTCAAAAGGAGTAATCTATGTAATTTGGTGTGAACAATGTGACAAAATGTACATAGAATGTACTATAAGAAAACTCAAAACCCGAATACTAGAACACTTAAACTATATAGACAATCCTTCATGTGTCAACATTTCCAATGTGGCCAGACATTTTATAGAAAAACATAACCGTAGCCCCAAATATCTGAAAACGTATGCTATAGAACAAGTTAAAACCCACATAAGAGGAGGAGACATAAAACACCAAGTTAACCTAAGAGAAGCATATTGGATTTTCAAATTAGAAACAAGATATCCCAAGGGTCTAAATATGCGAACAGAAATCATGCACTTTTATTGATTAACTTGTTAACCCTCTCAAAATTGTCTCTGTGAGTTTTCTTCTATCTAAGAGGCCCATATACTGTATATAATATATTTCTACCTATCCAAAAAGCAGATTACAAGCAGGGTTTTCTTTCATACTGCTATTTATTTTATTTTATTTTCACGTTTTTTATTTGCATGTTACATGATAACACTAGCATTATTATGTCAGAAAAAACCAATGATTATATATTGGAACATGCTTGTTTTAAAACACGTCTATATAAATTTGTGCAGGCAGAATAACAAAGTGATTTGAACTTGGTGTTTCAGGTGATATCTATGAGCGTCAGGTGTTGCGCATAGAGGTGGAACTAACATCATCCAATGTCAATCCCTCTCCCCCCACGGTTTTTCCAATACTAGTGGGAGGGTTCACAATGTTTGATTGCGCGCATCTGAACTTCCTATATATACCTGAGCACACCATATGCACACTACTGTTACGAATAAGAACTTTCGAAACGCGTCAACAGCCTACACCTAAGAGAATTGAGCCCTGTAATACCTGTGCACTTTTGATAAATAAAGCCGGAGAACTTGATACTTCAAGAAAACAGTGAGTGCTGGAGTCTGAATTTCTTTATTATTTTTGTATACCTGCAAAGGAGTTTTGGAAAAAAACTAAGACACCGAGCACGCGGATATATATGCCATTTACAGAAATAATGAGTCGGTATCTCTACTTATACGTTTGTGTGAACAAGCCCTTAATCAGAAGATATGCTAACAAATCAGAGGCCTTTGGCTAAAACTTCTCAAAGGGGTATTCCGGTAGGTGAAAGTCATCCTGCTCTATCCATTTCTATGGAAGTTCCGGAGATAGGCGAGTACAGTGCTTGGCTATCTCCGGAACACCCACAGAAATGAATGGAGCGCTACTGCGACCGGCCGCGCAGGTCATTTCAGGGGAGCAGCAGGGGGCTTGTGATTGGTGGGGGTCCCACCGGTAGTAACCCCACCAACCTGATCTGATAACTTTTTCCTACCGCAATACCCTTTTAAAGGTATATAACTAAATTAGTACATACTGTATATCAACTAATGATTTAATACCTTGCACAACCCATCTCTAAAAGGAGATGTTAGGATTAATATGCCTAATGCAGTTGTATATCTGATCATTCCAGTCTGTCTCAACATCTTCCTCCTTGAGTCAGCCTCCACACATTAAAGTGGTTTTCTAGGAGTTTTATACTGATGTCCTATCCTCTGGATAGGTCATCAATATCTGATCAGTGGTGGTCTGACATCCCGGACCCTCGCTGATCCGCTGTTTGAGAATGCAACAGACCTTCTCACAGTTTACCAATCAGAGCGCTGTACATTGTATAGAGCTGCGCCTAGGCCACGTGACCAATGAATGTGATGTCACATGGCCTAGGGAAAGCTGAGTTAAAGCTGTAGCACTACTCCGGGGGTCCCGGGTGTAGTGATGGCCGAACATCGTCCAGGACGGTTCGCGAACTGCAAGTTCGTGGCGGGCCTCATTCACTTTAAAGACAGGCGAAGCTGAAATACCTCACAAATAGTCCCACAACCTGGACAGTGACATACCAGATGTATTATTTGAATTTGCGATCTTCATTACAGAGGGAAACATTTTTTCTCCCCACAGCATTTAAAGGGGTTGTCCCACAGAAAATATTCTACAGTTTTCAAACCAGCACCTGGGTCTGAATACTTTTGCATTCATAAGTAAATAAAAAGTTAGCATAGCAACAGTTATTCAATAAAATGTATCTGTGTAGCGCCACCTGCTGTTTGCTTTTTTCTTATTTCTTTGACCTGCTCCCTGAGATGGCCGCACATGCTCAGTTTCATCCTTCAACTGGCTCCTGAGCTGGGATAGGGAGAGCATGGACCATGCCCCCTTAGCTGCAGCAGAAAAGACACTTCCTTTGCGCTGCCTTCTTGATATCAATCTAGCAGAGCATTGAATGGGGAGATCTCTGGATCCATGTGAGGTACAGGGCCGGTTCTAGCTTTGTTAGAAAGAGGTTGGCATGTACTATATGATGTCTGATTAGATTTTTTTACATTAGTCATGGGATAACCCCTTTAAGGATAAAACAGGGTCAGTGTCTACCTGCTTCCACCTCAGAGGATCACACATGTATTTACAGTCACTCCAATAACTGTAAAATGGTAGATCATGTCCTATTCTTGTCCGTTTTGTGGACAAGGATTGGACATTTCTACAGAAGTTAAAAAATAAACAGTGGCATGCACTCGGCAGGGATAGCATATCCACCATTTGCAGACAATAAAACACAACCGTGTACATGAGCCCTAATATGTATATTTACTCATATTCCTATGTAGACCTACGGCCTGTCCACCTCATGCTGTGAGTAGAGACTTTATCTCTAGACCTCCATACATTTCCATGGGATTAAGTGATTTGCTTGTGTGAAGATTGGTGCTTATCTTATTAAACAATACCACAATGGCCCAGTTGACCCAACATCTGGTATTAGCATAATTGAATTGGATCAAAAAATAGATGTTCCTATCACCACACGGCCTCCCAGATTCAGCGGAGCCGAAAGTCATCCTTTATCAAATACAGAAGGATCAGAACAATAAGGGATACAACTCACACAATAAGGCCTTATGCACATGACCGTTGTGTGCATCCGTGGCCGTTGATCCGTTTTCCGTGATTTTCTGCGGACCCATTGACTTCCAATGGGTCAGTTTTATAATCGGAAAATGCTCCGTTTGTCATCCGGGACCGTGATCCGTGGTTCCTATCCATGAAAAAAATATGACCTGTCCTATTTTTTTCACGGATAACGGTTCGCGGATCCATTCAAGTCAATGGGTCTGTGAAAAATGCGGATGCACCTTTTAAGCCTTGCGTGTGTCATCCGCGTCCTTTTTTTTATGCAGATTTGTTGGGCAATTTGGGCAATAAAAAAAAAAAAAAGACAGGAAGTTGAAAGTAGTCGATTGGCAAGCCTTTTTTGTGAGGTGATTTGCCACAGACATATTTTTCATCTGACAAGTTCACTGTGCCACTTCAAAATGCCCAAATGGAATGTGGACAAACTTATTTCTTTGGACCAAGAAAGGCCCGAGCTATGGGACACACGGTCCCCTGCGTATCAGGACCATGTGCGGAAGGAGATTTCTTGGGAGAAAGTGGCCCGTCGCCTCAAGCCACGCGACTGGGAGAAAGCGGATAACCGAGGTCGTGCAGAACTAGGTACGTGCAAGCAATGTCGCTTTGAGGTTTGGTCTTTGTGTAGGCCCTTATGATATAGAAAAGTACTTCAGTGACTTCACAATCGTGTCCCTTTGGAGGCAAGGCTTAATTGTGTATTGCAGGGATGCTCAACATGTGGCCCTCCACCTGTTGTTAAACAACAACTCCCACCATGACCTGCTGTACCTGAAGACCTGCTGGGAGTTGTCATTTTGCAACAGCTGAAGGGACGCACGTTGAGCATCCCTGCTCTAGTGGTATGTACATGTAGGGGCCTAGCTGTAGGGGAAGCAGGCAAAGCAGCTACATTTTGTCCATGAGCCTGAAATGGCCTATCCGGGAGGAGGAGGTGGAGGGTTAATACTTTGTCAGGGACCCCTCCACAGTGTATGTACATTTATATATACATTAACAGTATAGATAATATAAAAAAGGTAGAAACTGCACCCTGAAAAAAAGAGAGTGCTCCTTACTAGGCACAGGACTTGAGGCGACTTGAAAGGAAGGTGTTGCAAACAAATTACTGTGGTAGGGGGGCCTCCTATAACATTTGTGATTGTGGCCAGTCATTTCTCTGTACGCCACTGTGTCTGTTTTTAACAATTTCCATGTACTATTTTACACGCCACACCATGTTTTAATGTCTGTTCCGACCTTACCTACTGGCCACCGTTGTAATGTATTCCGTGCCTTTTTTTTTTGTGCAAGTTTGGACACATGTGCCATGTTGGACAAGATCTTTAAACATCTCTCTATTTCCAGTATCAGGAAATAGTCTTTTTTAAAGCCAATCTCCTAAAAAATTCGGCCTTCCAGTAATTGACAACCATTCTCTTACACCCACAACTGGCAGACTGCACTATGTTGTTGTTTTTTTGGGGGGGAAAAAAACACATTTTGCTTTTTAAGTTCAAAATTGTGGAAATCAAATATTATACAACTTTTTATATTTGTTTTCACAGTAAAAAATTTAAAGGTACGCTGGAATAGCTGCAGGGACCAGTTCCGGAGGGAGCTTAACGAAAAGGGCCGCAGTGGAGAAGGGTCTTAAAAAAAAGGCCATACATTTACACTGAGCAACTCAGTTTTCTTCGTCAGGCGATGGAGTTAAGGCCGTAAGTCTTCTTTATTTAGTAATCAATGCATTTTTACGGAATATATGTCATTGCACACCATGCAAATATATATGTATTATACCTTTACTCCAAATGAGTGATGCTATTTATGATGTTGCTGGAGTATTTCAGACTTATTGGTGGTGCTTTTAGACAGGATGGCCTGAGCCACCAATGTATCCTCAAAATTTGACTGAAATCTCACTTCAACTTTGTTGAAACTCCTTTTTTGAGTTAAATTTCAAAATGATGCATACACATTGTTGGTATTTTTTGATACAAACTTTTTCAAAGCTATTTACTTAGCTCTTCAACTGTGGCCATATTGATAGGATATGCAGCTATTGTCTTTCCGCTACACGTCTGTCCGCTGGGAGTTGCATATAAATTTCAAGCATACCCATTATAGAGAAGGAGGACACATTGCTCTTGCGCAACATCCCTCTATTATTTCCAATAGGGATGCCTAAATTAGCTGTGTGCATGTACCGCAAATAGCATCTGACCCGTATAAATTTCAATGTACAATCTCTCAAAAATTTAGGAATACTAAGGGAATGTCATTACACCCTTGGAACTCAAACCAGGGTTGCTCTCCCAGCATTATTCTTGTTTTTAGAACAATATGAGTCCATCCTGGCCCTTGTGGATGAAGATTAAATGTCGTCAGGCACAGCCATACTGCGGCACTCAGGCAGCGTTAAAACTACAACTCTCAGGCTATCAACCAACACCCCTTATTTTTTGGGCGTAAAACTTATGCTATTGACACACTGTACATATCATAAAAACATAAATGGTTAATTTATGCGATGTGTCTTTTTTTTAATTTGATGCATTTTTTGTTTCTTCAACCTTTTGTGATATATGTTGCATGGCCTTATATATAGTAGCCATATATATTCATAATTTTTTTTATCGGATGTTGTATGTTTGATTTCAAAATTAAAAAAACATTAATCTACACATTTTTGGGGATTTCTATCTACAGTACTGTGGACAATCTTGAGGACACAGAAGAATCAGATACGGGGGGGGGGGGGGGGGGGTGAAGAAATCGCCTGCGGTTTTTTCACTTGAATCAAGCCCGCAACATTCTCCTGCTGTGGAAGCAACTCAACCACCCATGGCAATGAGTGTCAGGGAACCCCAAAGGCCCCAAACTTCGCAACAGCCCAGGAGGAGGAGGAATGTTCGTCAGTCTTCCTCTGAGCTAGCAACTCGGGAAATGATAGATGCCCGAGTTATCTAGTTCCTAGCTCAGAGGAGGACTGATGGACAAGAAGAACTCTTGCTAAGGGGGCTTGCGCCAATGATGAGGCAGGTTCCCCAACCTAACCATCAACAATGTGTTGCGTCCCTAGCACTGGTTCTAAAAATGTAGTCGCTCCCATTCCAGGGAGACATATTATTTGAGATCAATCAGTTGCTGCAAAAAATTTTGATGGCTTCAAATCAGCAGCCTACCTCCTTTAATCAGGCACAACATCCAAGCCATGGTCCTCCTTCTGCGGGACCTACTTTCCAGGGGTCACAAGACCAAAACCCTCCCCCTGCCCAGTCCTTGAATGTGGGCATGTTTCCAGCTGGTACACCCCAACCAGCCCAGGTACGGCCGGGATCTTCGTACGCCCCTGGCTCTTTTACAAGAGACTTATTTGATTTGTAATTTTGTTTTTTTTGGTTTGTCTGCAGCATTGTCTTGCATTTTGAATAATATTTAATTTTAATAAAAAAAACAATAGATGTTTTATTGTTTTACAGTAAAAAAAAAAAAATGCAAGTGACTTATGTTTTTACAATTATACAACACATTGGAACACTTCTACCAGTTTTAGTCACAACAGATAATCACCCAAAAAATGATGAAAACACACTTTATCAGGCTACAGAATTGTTTGTTTAAATAATTATTAAAGAGGTATTAGAAGGTTTTTGGATTCATATTTAAAAATCCAACTACATGATGTTAAATGTAGTCCAACATAAGATTAATTAGAAAAAAGAATATGGATTTTTAAATTTGTAATCCACAAACCTCAGCCCGCAAGCCCGCGTCAAGGGTCCTCAGTGTCTTGCGAGTCCCTACACTCAACTACCACAGTTAATTTTTAGAAACTATCTACAAAATAAAAAACAACTAAAGAGGCCAGAAGATTTCAAAAACTGCCACGAATAGCGTCCCTCTGCCATGGCAAGGACCCCTCTGGGCTAGAAAAGTAGTCTGCATAGAGTTCCCGAATTGCAATGCCTGCAGTCCCAGGTCGCCTATGCAGGGTCCTATCCAAACCCAATTCTGATGACGTAGGAAGATCATCCATGTCACCAGAAGAGGAAGCCTCATGAATCTTGGTGAAGTTGTGTAGAACAACACAAGCTTGAATCACCAGGGTAGCATTCTCCGGATTCATCTGTATGGATGACAAAAACACCCTCCACTTGCTAGAGAGTTTCCCGAAAGCGCACTCAACATACCGACGGGCACAAGTCAACCGGTAGTTGAAAATACGCCTCCTGACATCCAAACCACGCTTTGGGAAGGGCCGCATAACATGGGGAGTTAATGCAAACCCTTCACCCGCCACGATGACAAATGGAGCCGGCGGACCAGCAGATCCAGGCAGTCTTCTGGCCTCGGGCAGGGCAAGCTGGTTGGCACGAAGCCGCTCACCCATTCTAGAAGCACTAAAGATGCGAGCATCAGCAGTGCTTCCATAGGCCCCAATATCACCCATTATAAACCGGTAGTTACTGTCAGCAACAGCCATCAGTACTACCAAAAAATACTGTTTATAATTGAAGAATCGGGACCCTGAGTGAGGAGGCTTCTTCACACGGATGTGCTTGCCATCCATTGCCCCGATGCAGTTTGGAAACTGCGCAGAAATTTGGAATCCCTCAGCAATCCGAAACCAATCGTCCGCCTTGGGCTGCGGCATCACTGTCTCTTGGAGTTGCATAAAGGAAAGTGACTTAATAAGTCATAAAGTTTACACCCCTATGAGAAGCGCCAAAGTCCCAGAGTATAAGGGAGATTAATTTTTATATGCAATTAAGGTGTGGTAGGTCATATACCCAGATCAGGGTAACCAGGAGAAAAAGGTGAACTCAGTAGATAGTAGACACACCACTATAGCGTACTGTAGTAAACAATAGGTAAAAGTATTCACATATAGTCACCCTATAGGGGTATATTAGAAAAGCCAAAAATAATCAACTTACTTCACGGGGGGTGGCCGGCTGGATAAGCTCAAGACACCAGCATGGACCAATATCCCCCAATCCGGAGTGCCTGTAGAGTCGTCCACACTGACAATTGCCCAGTAGGAAAAGGAAAGGCTTCACTTCAGTGATATTGTTTGAAGACTTTGGCTTCTTTATTGATTCATAAAAGGCTCAACGCGTTTCGGGGTATGCAGACCCCTTCTTCAGGAGCAAGTACAAATAAAATACAGATAAAAATAAGCTTATAATAATAGTACCTGGTGGCCCTATATATAGGGCTTATGAAGGAATGCCAATATGGTGTATTTTGGCGCCAAAAAGGAGGGGGTGGGGACCACATGGGATGCTAATAGGCGTAGACCGCCTCCTCTCTCATTCAGGGAGTGCTTTAGGAGCGAAAAGAGCGAACTTCCGGTATGCGATGCGTTCCAGCCTGGAACGCATCTGGAACTTCCGGTCCGGCAAGCGCTCCAACCTGGAACGCATAGAGAGCTGAGATATATCATTTCCGGTGTGCGTCTCACGCTGGACCGCATGAACTATCTTCCGGTCCGGCGGTGAGAGTGCTAGTTAGTACAAAATTGTGTATTTGGAGGAGGGACAAATAGGACCACTTAATATATGGGCAAAAAAAGGGGCACACAAGGATTCATATAACCCCAAAAGTGCATGTGGGCTCATTTTTTTTTTTTTTTTTTTTTTTTTTTTATATGTTACTTTTTTTAATATGTTATTTTATCTTTAATATCTTAATACAT
The DNA here is from genome assembly GCF_014858855.1 of Bufo gargarizans. Taxonomy (NCBI): domain Eukaryota; kingdom Metazoa; phylum Chordata; class Amphibia; order Anura; family Bufonidae; genus Bufo; species Bufo gargarizans. The sequence goes on along the minus strand of NC_058087.1, from coordinate 122,166,500 downwards.
TATCTTAATTCTGGTGATAGGAGACGGTTAAAAATCATAATACTTTTAATATTTTCAATATTAGTTTTCAATCGTACTTTTGGGGTTGATAAAATTTCTTCCCCATACCTATTTTATCTTATTTATATTTATTTTTCAGTTTTTTTTTATTTATTTATTTTTTTTCAGTTTTTTATGTATATATATATATATATATATATATATATATATGTACTTATTGATTGCCAAATTATTAATGTTATGAGCCCACATGCACAGTGAGTTGATTATTTTTGGCTTTTCTAATATACCCTTATAGGGTGACTATATGTGAATACTTTTACCTATTGTTTACTACAGTACGCTATAGTGGTGTGTCTACTGTCTACTGAGTTCACCTTTTTCTCCTGGTTACCCTGATCTGGGTATATGACCTACCATACCTTAATTGCATATAAAAATTCATCTCCCTTATACTCTGGGACTTTGGCGCTTCTCATAGGGGTGTAAACTTTATGACTTATTAAGTCACTTTCCTTTATCCTCTCTTACACACCGAATTCTTTCAGTGTGAACGCCCCCTTTCAGCTGCCTTCCCTTTTATCAAAATGTTTTTTTTTTGTTTTTTTTTCTCTTGCCTCTGCTTTTTTACATTTTCTTGTTCTCCATCCACTGGCGCCTCCAGTTATATCCTGTCTGTTGGAGTCTTCCACTAGATTGGATTAACCCTCGCCTTTTTCTTTTCTCTCTTGGAGTTGCAGCCAGATGACTTGACAAGTGTGACGTACAATCTGAGAAATCGTCGAGGTTCCTAAAAGAAACTCAAAATGCAGGGATGCAAATGAGTTTCCAGTGGCAAGGAATCTGTTGGCAAATGGAAAACAAAATTAAAAATCAGCACAAAATCAAAATGAACATCAGATACATGAATCACGGGCCTGTCTATGGCCACACGCTCCGTCGAAAAAAATCTAAGGAAAATACCAATATAATAACTTAGATTTTTCATACCATTCATCAGCACAGGGCACACTATGAACAGGACAGGCAGCACTGAATGTAGACAGTCTATTATAGTTAAGTGTAAAAATACATGGAAGATAAACTAATTTTGAATATAGTATTTGGTAAAACTTCCCTTGTTGGCATTTATTCAAAAATAGGTTTGTTGTGGGTTAAATTTGGGGAACACACTATGTAAATGGCTCGCCATCACTGCCTTATGGCCTTTGTTGACTAAACCAAACCCCCCAAAAAATAAAAAAAACGGTCTAAGAGCCAAACACTAACAGCTATTGGGGTGAGGCCAGTATTAACACAACTAAGTGCCAACAACTGTGTTGAGCCCCTTAGAAATGAAGAAAGTTAAGAGCCACTTCTGAAGTATGTGAACATTATGCATGATTAGTATGTTAGCTGAAAAAACACAGGTGTTTAAAGGAACAAAATCACACAAAATAGCATACAGACCAGTATATAGGCTTCAAACAGGGGGGTGCATGCAGAAAGGGATCCGGACTGAGGGTCCAAACTCTTCCAGACACTATAATAATACACAGCACTCGCCAGTAGTTATTAAAAAATTGAGAGTTATTCACTCATACAGGCAGGTTACTGCCTGCTGTAACCTGGCTGACTGACTAAATAATTCACCATTATACACTAACTACTGGCGAGTGCATCGGATTATTGGAGTGTCTCTAAAACGTTACCTGAACACAAGTTTAAAACTTTCACAAAAGAAAAAACAACATTCTATTTTGGGATGTTATATGACAGGGATTAACGTGTTAAAAACCCACAAATAAAAATAAATAAAAAAAGGACAAAGAAAGGTAGCAAATGTCTAACAGTAGCAAATGTCTAACAGCAGCCATTTTCTAGCACATGTTACTCCTGACAGAAGCAGTGCACATTACTGGTGAAACTTTAAATGTTCAAGATTGCTTACCTCAACGTGACATTGAGCCTTTCCTCTGGAGAAATGCTGCGCCTCATATTGGTGTCCATAAAGGTAAGGACAGTACGTAGAGACGACAGCAAGCAATGAAAGGTACCCACTGACATCCGACAGAAGGAATAGAACTTCTCTGGATGCAGCCGCAGATCTTTGTAGAGGTTATGGAAGTGTCCTTTCCGGTAACGTTGTGAAACAATCGGATGGATCCAAAATCGTCGCCTTCTACACGGTTCCTCATCCAACAAAGGAGTGCGCTGTCCCCAACGCCGAGAAACCAGCCAATGCAGTAAGACCTCTTCCTCAGAATCCGACATGGTGGTACAGCAAAGAGAAGCAGCCAAAATAACCTCTGTACTCTGGAAAGACTACAGAAAATGGCCACAAAACCAAACTCAGGTGCCCTTGATTTATACCAGTTTCTAGGGTGGAGTTAGTAAAAATTCCTTTTTTTCACCATACCATGATTTCTGACGGTCCGCAAAAAAAAAGGTCACGGAGACACACGGAAGCACAACGGAAGCAAAAACGGACACGGATCACGGAACAACGGAGGCCCGTTTTGCGGACCGAGAAAAAATACTGTTGTGTGCATGAGGCCTAAGATATATAATACACGCTACAAGATAGGCCGTCTATCTATAGCAGGTCCGATTCTGCCTAACTGGTCAGAAAATTCCATTCTGGCTGACTAAACTCAACCCGAATTCAAAGTCCTCCAACTGTCCTGAAAATTCTTAGATGACACTCAAAATGAAAGTCATAGCTTACTTCAGTGTAAGTGGTCATAGGGGAAAACAGCAGGATACTTTTATTTGGGCTCCCTATCACATAGAGAAATAAACATACGACACGGTTATCCATTTCAAAATCATTTATTAAAACAAAATCCCTGCAGAGAAAAATTGTGATCCAGAAGAAGGCAAAAACCTGGACACATTTGGCCAGTTTGTGCCACAGGGAAAAAAGACGAAGACTGTTGTGATCTCTGTCGACTCTTGGTTTCTCCATCTGGGACGCTGGTCTGGGGCTTGTATCCTGAAAGCTTCTTGACTTAACTATTAGCCTGGCGTCCACCGGCATGCCACGCAGATAGGAAGACTGTTGTAACCGTCTCGGTGTGGTTGGTGATTGAACCTGCTTGGTCGCTGCATCATAAAGTTTGGTGATGCTATGACTGCTGTGTGTTTAATCCATAAAGTGAAAGGAGAGAGCAGCACAACGTCGGCCACTTCCCCCTTTCCTGGCCGTGTGTGACAGGGTCCCTTTCTTGAGACAGCAGCAGGTGTCATTGCCAGTCCTGGCTGCTATGGCATGGCCACATGGAGAAGATTGCCCAACATTGAAATTTGACTGCAGATTTTTCTGACATTCCACAGTGGATTTTGGTGCAGATTTACCAAAGATCTAACGCTACGCATTGCAAACAGTGAAATATACAGTGGAAATCTGTAGCATAAATTAAACCAATCAGATTCTATCTTTTATTTTGGACAGCTCCTTTGGAAAATGAAATTAGGAATCTGATTGGTTGCTATGGGCAACTAAGCCAGTTCTACTTTACACCAGTTTGATAAATGACCCTCTTAATTCTTCTCTGTACCAATCCTGATTCCTATTCGTTTTGAATGTGTACTCTTTGTGGAAGCTTCCATGCAAATTTTTTTTAGATGAGGTATTGGTCATTTCAAAGACAATGTATAAGAAACTGGTTATACTAAAATCTTGTTACTGTGATAGTTTGGTAGATCGCTACTTTTTGCCACCAAAAGAAAAGTCCACAGGAATCTGTGTAAATTCAAATGTAGCAAATGGACTTGAGGGCATGGGTGGGCATATTACACCTCACATCTGTCACTACACTCCCTAACTTACTATTGTTAGCACAGCTTTTAAATGCCATAGGGATTAGGGGCCTTTCTAGTGACAAGTATATTGTAGTCTCCAGTCAGTAAAGAAAGGGTTAATACTTGGGACTATAGTTGAGAGAACACCTGGTTGTTCAGGTTCGAGAAGTTCGGCCGAACTTTCCGAAAATGTTTGGGTTCGGGATCCGAACTCGACCCGAACTTCGTCCCGAACCCCATTGAAGTCAATGAGGACCCAAACTTTTCGGTACTAAAAAGGCTGTAAAAAAAGCTCTTGAAAGGGCTAGAGGGCTGCAAAAGGCAGCAAAATATAGGTAAATCACCTGCAAACAAATGTGGACAGGGAAATGAATACTTTTTTTTATTTTTTTAATTAACCAATATCAATTGGAGAGAGGTCCCATAGCAGAGACTCGGGCTTCATGTCACCCACCACTGTAACAGGCCACTGTGAGATATTTAGGCCCCGGCACCCAGACAAAGGAGAGAGGTCCCATAGCTGAGAATCAGGCTTCATGTCATAGCAGAGAATCATGCTTCATGTCACCCACCACTGGAACAAGCCACTGTCAGATATTTTTAGGCCCCGGCACCCAGACAGAGGAGAGAGGTCCCATAGCAGAGAATCAAGCTTCATGTCATAGCAGAGAATTCAGGATTTTCCTAAGTTATGACGTAAAGTCATGATTTTATGAAAGACACGGAGGCGAGTATTTGCTTAACTCTTTCTTTACTGAATGTATAGCAGCAAAGACAACTGAAGAAAAAAGACATCAGTGTAACCATGGAAACAACTCCACCCCCATAGCCCCTATATAAGGCGCATCCCCACTTGGACACTTCCTCTTTCTTTGTGAACTTCAACCGATGAAAACCTGGAACGGTCAACAAACAGCCTGAACTCCGGCTGTGAACAACGCTGGATTGCAGCAAGGTAGACCTGGAACAGCTGATGGAGGATGATCAACCTGAAGAGAAAATAAGACATCATGGTAATATGGATACAAACAATCCGAGTGTGGAACCATACCCGGACTCATTCCCTGCAAAAGCAATAAGGTATTAAATGAATACAAACAAGTAACATTCCATGCAAGGTCACAGGACATTACAGACCAGACGGGAGGGTTCAAAATAATGGGAGGGAAATACTCGCCTCCGTGTCTTTCATAAAATCATGACTTTACGTCATAACTTAGGAAAATCCTGAATTTTATATCAAGACACGGAGGCTCATATTTGCTAGTTTAAAACTGAGCAATCACGGAGGAAAAGGCGTGAGGAACAGGTCTAAAATAGAACTCCCGAAATGTAGCAACGCGGGACCAGTCTGCCAAGCGCAACACGTCCTCCAAACGAGCACCAGCCACAGACATAGAGGTAGCTGCCGCCCCACGCACAGAATGCGCGGTAAATATGGACGTGTCAATACCGGATAGGGATAGAATCCATTTGACCCAACGGGACAGCGTGACACTTGAAACCGGCGCAAAAGGGCGGCGGAACGAAATGAAAAGCTGGGGATCATTCCCAGAACGAGAAGCCAGAGTGCGAGCCTCATACTCCCGAAGACAGGCCACTGGACACAACTGCAGAGAGGAAGGGAAAGACGGATAAGCAACGGATTTAATGCCCGTCTTAGTGCGTCGAGAAATATTGAACAAAACTCCCTCAGGCGTAAAATAGCGAGCATCAACATCTAAAGCCCGGACGTCAGAAACCCGTTTACATGAAATCAAACACAAAAGGGTCACTAACTTGGCCGATAGCTGTCGGAGAGACAACATATCGTTGGAGGGCCAACTCTCTAAAAACCGGAGAACCGTCGCCACGTCCCAAGTAGAAGAGAAGCGAGGACGTGGAGGCCGTGCCAAACGACAACCGCGCAACAATCTGCACACTAGAGCATGTTGGCCGGCCGGAACACCGTCAAAACCGGAATGCCTGGAAGAAATGGCAGACCGGTACACATTGAGAGTACGGAAAGCCTTCCCCGCTTCAAACAGAGATGTGAGGAACTGAAGAATGTCCGTCACAGGGGCAAGTACGGGATCCAAGTCCCGAGAACTGCACCAACGACACCAGACGTCCCAAGCAGCGTGGTAGGCTCGTCTAGTGCCTGGGGCCCATGCAGACTCCAACAGACGTCTAACTAGAGATTGCCTTGACGGTCGGCAGACGGGCTCAAATAATTTTGTACAAAATGATTTGCCAAATATCTCTAACTTATTAGTTCAGCATTTGATATTATGATGCAATTTTGTACTTTATTTGGTTTGCAGTGAGCTGTTGCATTCCTTGTTTTGTCCAACAGACGTCTAGTCGCCGCCGAAAAGCTGGAGGGATCCCAGGAACCCCTGAAACTCGACAGGCGAGAAGATGAAGCGATCCGTCTAGGAGTAGAGGGTGTGGATGACCGTAAGGGTCGAGCAGGAGGCGAGGGAAAGATGGCAAGAGTCGAGGTTCTTCCGACAGAAGACAAAGTAGCTGGGGAAACCACGACTGCGTTCTCCAATAAGGAACTATCAGGACTAACTGGGCCTGCTGGCGGCACACCTGAGCGAGCACTCGCGGGATGAGTGCGAACGGAGGGAAAGCGTAAAGCAGAGGACCGCCCCAGGGTTGAAGGAAAGCATCCACAGCTTCGGCCTCTGGGTCCGGACGCCAGCTGAAGAACCTGCGGAGTTGTGCGTTCAAACGCGACGCGAATAAATCGATGGATAACGGGCCCCAGAGAGATACAATATCCCGGAACACCTCCGAATCCAACTTCCAGTCGCTGGAATCTGAAAGACAACGAGAACTCCAGTCGGCCAACGTGTTGTGTAACCCAGGAAGGTACTCGGCCACGACTGAAAGACCCCTGGACAGGCAAAACTCCCAAAAATCTTTGGCCAGAGACGATAGGACCTTGGAACGCGTCTCCCCCAGGCAGTTCACATAACGGACAGCCGAAACATTGTCCATCCGTAGACGAACACACGCCCGAGCCGACCCGTGAGCAAAGCTGCGGATCGCAAAAGATCCCGCTAAGAGCTCGAGAGCGTTGATATGCAGGTGTGATTCGTCCGGGGACCACGCCCCTCCCGTGGACACCCCTTGACAATGGGCCCCCCAACCTAAAAGGCTGGCATCCGACTCTATGACAAGGTCGGGGCTGGGACCGAAATGGCTCTGCCATTCCACACAGATAAATTGTGGATCCACCACACGAGCTCGTGTCTGGTCTCTGTGTCCAAAACCAGAGTGTCCGAGAATGAAGCCCCCGCCCTGAGGTGCGCAATCTTGAGCCTCTGAAGGGCTCGATAGTGAAGGGGGGCTGGGAAAATCGCCTGAATGGAAGAGGTTAGAAGCCCAATCAGGCGGGCCAGCTGACGAAGAGATACCTGCGGGAGGGAGAGAGAATGGCGGATCTCTTTGCGAATCGCCTTGACCTTGGATGCCGGCAGACTGAGCGTCTGACTCCCCGAATCTATGGTGAAACCTAGGAACTCTATGGAAGTGGCCGGCAAAAGGCAAGACTTCACCAGGTTGAGAATGAACCCTAAGCCCTGAAGAAGGTCTTGAGTCAATTTCAGATGACCAAGTAAAAGGGGGCGGATCCTGGGCCATAATCAGGATGTCGTCCAAATAAATGATCAGACGTATCCCTCTGCCCCTGAGCCAGGCCACCACCGGCTTCATGAGTTTCGTAAAACACCATGGGGCAGACGACAGTCCAAACGGGAGGCAGGTAAAACGCCAGATGCGGCCTTTCCAACGGAACCGCAGAAGGCTGCGGGAAGCAGGCGCCACTGGGACCGTGAGATATGCGTCCTTTAGATCCAATTTGACGAACCAGTCTCCTGGTTGAAGCATATCCCTTAACAGATGGATGCCTTCCATCTTGAAATGTCTGTAGCGAACGAAGACATTCAAATTTTTGAGGTTTATGACTGGACGGAATTGGCCTCCTTTTTTCTGCACCAGGAAAATACTGCTCAGTATTCCCGTGTGCGGATCGGGTGATAATTCTATCGCCTCCTTCCGGAAGAGGGAGGAAAGCTCCGTATCTAAGAGCGTCTGCATCTGGATCGAACAAGAAACCCTCGGAATGGAAGGAAGATTTCTTGGGGCGGACACTAACTCGATGGTGAACCCCTGGACTGTGGAGAGGACCCACTGGTCTGAGGTGATCCTTGACCACGCACGGGAAAAGAAACTGAGTCTTCCCCCAACCTGTAGCGAAATCGGATAAGACACACAGAGATGACTTACCATACGGGCGTCTGGATCCTGGAGCGCCACGGAATCCTCTGGAGCGGAACGAACCTCCTCGAGACGGGAAGAAGGTCGGCTGGTATTTGGGGTCCTGCAGGGACTGACGATAATTGAAGGAGCCTCTGCCCGTGCCTCTGGGCTGAAAATTGGAGCGGCCGGACAGTCGGCCCCTGAGACTGCCGGCCCTGGAGGAGAAACGAGCCTGGAACACACGGCGCATAGAACTCTGCGCCTTATCCAGGGCCGTGAAGGCCCCAACATACTTCCCCAATTCTTTAATAAAGGGGTCTCCGAAAAGGAGGCCCTGCGCCTCCTTGCCTGACTCAGAAAGGGACAGATTAGCTAATTTCGGCTCTATCTTCATCAAGATGGCCTTGCGTCTCTCGATGGCAATGGAAGTGTTCACATTGCCCACTAAACATATGGCTCTCTGGGCCCAGCCGCTAAGATCCTCTGGATCGACCTGCGTGCCCGCTACTCTAGCGGCCTCGGCTAAATCGAGGATTTTTGCCAGAGGGCCGGTTACATCCAGCAGTTTATCCTGGCAAGCCTTGAGCGCAGAATCAAGTCCCTTGCGGGGGTTGAAACCGGTTTTTGCCAGGAATTGGACCACTTTAGGATCCACGGAAGGGATTTCGCATATCTTGTTAGGGATTAAGGGACGGGGACATTCCGCGCGCAGTTTGCTGCAAGCCTCCTTGGAAAGAGGCGTGCGGATCCTGGCCTCTAGATATTGGGTCACATGGGTGGCGGGAAGCCACTCAGAGGACCGTGGATGGTGCAGCTGGTCGGGATTGAACAGAGGTTCTCCCAAGGGGTCTATAATTGCGTCCTTGACGTCTTCAAGCGGCTCAGTAATGACACCCGTTGTCAGAGACGGGTCATCTAAGGCAGTGTCAACTGCAATATCAGCCAATTCATCCCCCGAGTGAGCGGACCAATTCTCACCTGCCTCCTCAACAGACTCTGCGTCTGAATCAGAAACCGGTTCCGGTTGTGCCCGGGCGGTTTTCCAGGATCGCACCCTTTCTGCCGGGCGCGGGTTAGCTCTTTTGCGTGACTTATTCACGCAGTCAGTGGATGGACCAGAGCCATCAGTCAGAAGTGTTCTGGAGGCAGGGGGGGGCATATCAGAATTTGGGTGAGCCCTAAGGGCCTGTGATATCGACTGTGTCAGAGAGGCTGACATGGTCCCCATTGCAGCAATAATTGCATCGGAGATAGATTGCTGTAGCTGCGCAACAGGAGCAGAAACCTCATTAACCCTGTGAGGGGTGGTGGGAGTCACCTGAATAGTATGCCTGTCCTGAGAAGAAACGGCAGGGGACGCTGGCACAGAGGACATAATTAAATCTGTAGGAGTAAGTCACCCCAACAGACTAATAGAGGACACTGGGAGGAGGAATAAAAACTAAATGTGCGGCGCAGGGAGGCACAGTAACTGCTGAGCAGGGTAATAGCGACAGGAGAAGCGAGATATAAACAGTACCGGTAGCCGGGACGCACAGCCAGAAGCCCGGGAACTGGAGGGGGAGTGGAAACACAAGACTCCACCTCTCAGGAGTGAGGGCCAATGAGCGGACGCCAACGGAATGACGTCCGCAATGTCGCGAGATCTCGGCGCCCAGAACCAACGGAATTGAAGATGGCGCCCGAGAATCTCGCACCTCGCGAGATTACGATCGCGCGCAGCCCGGGAAGAAGCGGCGAGGAGGTAAGGACCTGGGATGTGAGGAGGGGGGGCAAAATGGCCGAAAGCAGCGCAGTAAAGGGGGGGAGACCCAATCGTAGAAAAAACCGCACCCGGGACAAGGCGGTATTAAATAAACAGAGACTGTAAAAACAATAAGACAATAACGACTAAGGAGGTTATAATGAAGGAGGGGGGGGAGAAATAATCTCACAGAAAACGTGAGACAGAAAAAACGGGCAGACCAAGGAGCCCTATCTAGCGGACGCTAAGCATGGCGACCGTAACAAAGAATACTACCTGTATAACCCTACTAGTATAAAGGGGGAAAACCTAACTAGTAGGGAATGAAAATCATACCGAAAAAACAACCTAGCACAGATCAATTATAAACATGTACTTATCTGAAGCAGCAAAGAAAGAGGAAGTGTCCAAGTGGGGATGCGCCTTATATAGGGGCTATGGGGGTGGAGTTGTTTCCATGGTTACACTGATGTCTTTTTTCTTCAGTTGTCTTTGCTGCTATACATTCAGTAAAGAAAGAGTTAAGCAAATATGAGCCTCCGTGTCTTGATATAAAATCAGGCTTCACGTCACCCACCACTGGAACAGGCCACTGTCAGATATTTTTAGGCCCCGGCACCCCGACAGATGAGAGAGGTCCCATAGCAGAGAATCAGGCTTCATGTCACCCAGCAATGGAACAGGCCACTGTCAGATATTTTTAGGCCCCGGCACCCAGACAGAGGAGAGAGGTCCCATAGCAGAGAATTAGGCTTCATGTCATAGCAGAGAATCAGGCTTCATGTCACCCACCACTGGAACATGCAACTGTCAGATATTTTTAGGCCCCGGCACCCCGACAGATGAGAGAGGTCCCATAGCAGAGAATCAGGCTTCATGTCACCCAGCACTGGAACAGGCCACTGTCAGATATTTTTAGGCCCCGGCACCCAACCGAGAAGAGAGGTCTCATAGCAGAGAATCAGGCTTCATGTCACCCACCACTGGAACAGGCCACTGTCAGATATTTTAGGCGCCGGCACCCAGACAGAGGAGAGAGGTCCCATAGCAGAGAATCAGGCTTCATGTCACCCAGCACTGGAACAGGCCACTGTCAGATATTTTTAGGCCCCGGCAGCCAGACAGAGGAGAGAGGTTCCATAGCAGAGAATCAGACTTCATGTCACCCACCACTGGAACAGGCCACTGTCAGATATTTTTAGGCCCCGGCACCCCGACAGATGAGAGAGGTCCCATAGCAGAGAATCAGGCTTCATGTCACCCAGCACTGGAACAGGCCACTGTCAGATATTTTTAGGCCCCGGCACCCAACCGAGAAGAGAGGTCTCATAGCAGAGAATCAGGCTTCATGTCACCCACCACTGGAACAGGCCACTGTCAGATATTTTAGGCGCCGGCACCCAGACAGAGGAGAGAGGTCCCATAGCAGAGAATCAGGCTTCATGTCACCCAGCACTGGAACAGGCCACTGTCAGATATTTTTAGGCCCCGGCACCCCGACAGATGAGAGAGGTCCCATAGCAGAGAATCAGGCTTCATGTCACCCAGCACTGGAACAGGCCACTGTCAGATATTTTTAGGCCCCGGCACCCAGACAGAGGAGAGAGGTTCCATAGCAAAGAATCAGACTTCATGTCACCCACCACTGAAACAGGCCACTGTCAGATATTTTTAGGCCCCGGCACCCAGACAGAGGAGAGAGGTCCCATAGCAGAGAATCAGGCTTCATGTCATAGCAGAGGAACAGGCTTCATGTTACCCACCACTGGAACATGCCACTGTCAGATATGTTTAGGCCCCGGCACCCAGACAGAGGAGAGAGGTCCCATAGCAGAGAATCAGGCTTCATGTCACCCACCACTGGAACAGGCCACTGTCAGATATTTTTAGGCCCCAGCACCCAGACAGGGGAGAGAGGTCCCATAGCAGAGAATCAGGCTTCTTGTCATAGCAGAGAATCAGGCTTCATGTCACCCACCACTGGAACATGCCACTGTCAGATATTTTTAGGCCCCGGCACCCCGACAGATGAGAGAGGTCCCATAGCAGAGAATCAGGCTTCATGTCACCCAGCAGTGGAACAGGCCACTGTCAGATATTTTTAGGCCCCGGCACCCAGACAGAGGAGAGAGGTCCCATAGCAGAGAATCAGGCTTCATGTCACCCACCACTGGAACAGGCCACTGTCAGATATTTTTAGACCCCGGCACCCAGACAGAGGAGAGAGGTCCCATAGCAGAGAATCAGGCTTCATGTCATAGCAGAGAATCAGGCTTCATGTTACCCACCACTGGAACATGCCACTGTCAGATATGTTTAGGCCCCGGCACCCAGACAGAGGAGAGAGGTCCCATAGCAGAGAATCAGGCTTCATGTCACCCACCACTGGAACAGGCCACTGTCAGATATTTTTAGGCCCCAGCACCCAGACAGGGGATAGAGGTCCCATAGCAGAGAATCAGGCTTCATGTCATAGCAGAGAAACAGGCTTCATGTCACCCACCACTGGAACAGGACACTGTCAGACATTTTTAGGCCCCGGCACCCAGACAGAGGAGAGGTTCATTCAACTTTGGGTTGCCCCGCAATATAATGGTAAAATTAAAAAAAGAGGATTACATGAAGAAGTGCCCTGGAGTACAAGAATATATGGTTAAGGGGAGGTAGTTATAAATGTCTAATCTGCACAAGGGATGGACAGGTCCTGTGGGATCCATGCCTGGTTCATTTTTATGTACGTTTATGCACGTTTGTCTGTAATGACGCCTCTGCCATGCTGAATACACGTTCAGACAAAACGCTGGCCGCCGGGCAGGCCTGCACCTCCAAGGCAAAAAAGGCAAGCTCTGGCCATGTGGACAATTTGGAGACCCAGAAGTTGAATGGGGCCGAACCATCAGTCAGTACGTGGAGGGGTGTGTACACATACTGTTCCACCATGTTAGTGAAATGTTGCCTCCTGCTAACACGTTGCGTATCAGGTGGTGGTGCAGTTAGCTGTGGCGTGGTGACAAAACTTTTCCACATCTCTGCCATGCTAACCCTGCCCTCAGAGGAGCTGGCCGTGACACAGCTGTGTTGGCGACCTCTTTCTCCTCCACTGCCTTCGCCTTGGGCTTCCACTTGTTCCCCTGTGACATTTGGGAATGCTCTCAGTAGCCCGTCTACCAACATGCGCTTGTACTGGCGCATCTTCCTATCACGCTCCAGTGCAGGAAGTAAGGTGGGCACATTGTCTTTGTTCCGGGGATCCAGCAGGGTGGCAACCCAGTAGTCCGCACACGTTAAAATGTGGGCAACTCTGCTGTTGTTGCGCAGGCACTGCAGCATGTAGTCACTCATGTGTGCCGCTGTCCTCTGTGGGAGGCGTATCGTCATCGTCCTCCGTTTCCCCCCAGCCACGCACCAGTGATGGGCCCGAGCTCCGTTGGGTGCCACCCCGATGTGAACATGCTTCATCCTCATCCTCCTCCACTTCCTCCTCATCCTCGTCCTCCTCGTCCTCCAGTAGTGGGCCCTGGCTGGCCACATTTGTACCTGGCCTCTGCTGTTGCAAAAAAACTCCCTCTGAGTCACTTCTGAGACTGGCCTGAAAGTGCTAAAAATGACCCCTCTTTCTCCTCCTCCTGGGCCACCTCCTCTTCCATCATCGCCCTAAGTGTTTTCTCAAGGAGACATAGAAGTGGTATTGTAACGCTGATAACGGCGTCATCGCCACTGGCCATGTTGGTGGAGTACTCGAAACAGCGCAACAGGGCACACAGGTCTCGCATGGAGGCCCAGTCATTGGTGGTGAAGTGGTGCTGTTCCGCAGTGCGACTGACCCGTGCGTGCTGCAGCTGAAACTCCACTATGGCCTGCTGCTGCTTGCACAGTCTGTCCAGCATGTGCAAGGTGGAGTTCCACCTGGTGGGCACGTCGCATATGAGGCGGTGAGCGGGAAGGCCGAAGTTACGCTGTAGCGCAAACAGGCGAGCAGCGGCAGGATGTGAATGCCGGAAGTGCGCACAGACGGCCCACACTTTATGCAGCAGCTCTGACATGTCGGGGTAGTTGTGAATGAACTTCTGCACCACCAAATTCAGCACATGTGCCAGGCAAGGGATGTGCGTCAAACTGGCTAGTCCCAGAGCTGCAACGAGATTTCGCCCATTATCGCACACCACCAGGCCAGGCTTGAGGCTCACCAGCAGCAACCACTCGTCGGTCTGTTGTTCAATACCCTGCCACAGCTCCTGCGCGGTGTGGGGCCTGTCCCCCAAACATATAAGTTTCAGAATGGCCTGCTGACATTTACCCCGGGCTGTGCTGAAGTTGGTGGTGAAGGTGTGTGGCTGACTGGATGAGCAGGTGGAAGAAGAGGAGGAGGAAGCCGAGTAGGAGGAGGAGGCTACAGGAGGCAAAGAATGTTGCCCTGCGATCCTTGGCGGCGGAAGGACGTGCGCCAAACAACTCTCCGCCTGGGTCCCAGCCGCCACTACATTTACCCAGTGTGCAGTTAGGGAGATATAGCGTCCCTGGCCGTGCTTACTGGGTCACGTATCTGTGGTTAGGTGGACCTTGCCACAGATGGCGTTGCGCAGTGAACACTTGATTTTATTGGATACTTGGTTGTGCAGGGAAGGCACGGCTCTCTTGGAGAAGTAGTGGTGACTGGGAACAACATACTGTGGGACAGCAAGCGACATGAACTGATTGAAGCTGTCTGTGTCCACCAGCCTGAATTACAGCATTTTATAGGCCAGTATGGCATTCAGGGCCAGGGATCGAGGGTGACTAGGTGGGAATTTACTCTTTCTCTCAAATGTTTGTGAAATGGAGAGCTGAACGCTGCCGTGTGACATGGTGGAGATGCTTGGTGACGGAGGTGATGGTGTTGGTGGTACATCCTCTGTTTGCTGGGCAGCAGGTGCCAATGTTCCTCCAGAGGCGGAGGAAGAGGCAGAGGCGGCAGCAGCAGAAGAGGTAGCAGGGGGAGCCTGAGTAAGTTCCTTGTTTTTAAGGTGTTTACTCCACTGCAGTTCATGCTTGGTCATGCAGGTTGTTCTAAGGTTCAGAACGTTAGTGCCTCGCTTCAAGCTCTGATGGCACAGCGTGCAAACCACTCGGGTCTTGTCGTCAGCACATTGTTTGAAGAACTTCCACGCCAGGGAACTCCTTGAAGCTACCTTTGGGGTGCTCGGTCCCAGGTGGCGGTGGCCAGTAGCAGGCGAACTCTCTTGGCGGCTGGTGTTCTGCTTTTGCCCCCTGCTCCCTATTTTGCTACGCTGTTGGCTCGGTCTCACCACTACCTCTTCCTCTGAACTCTGAAAGTCAGTGGCACGACCTTCATTCCATGTGGGGTCTATGACCTCATCGTCCCCTGCATCGTCTTCCACCCAGTCTTCCTCCCTGACCTCCTGTTCAGTCTGCACACTGCAGAAAGACGCAGCAGTCGGCACCTGTGTTTCGTCATCATCAGAGACGTGCTGAGGTGGTATTCCCATGTCCTCATCATCAGGAAACATAAGTGGTTGTGCGTCAGTGCATTCTATGTCTTCCACCACTGGGAAAGGGCTAGGTGTGGATGCCCTTGGGAAACCCTGCCAGCAGAGTCTTCAAACAGGATAAGAGACTGCTGCATAACTTGAGGCTCAGAAAGTTTCCCTGATATGCATGGGGGTGATGTGACAGACTGATGGGCTTGTTTTTCAGGCGCCATCTGTGCGCTTTCTGCAGAAGACTGGGTGGGAGATAATGTGAACGTGCTGGATCCACTGTCGGCCACTCAATTGACTAATGCCTGTACCTGCTCAGGCCTTACCATCCTTAAAACGGCATTGGGCCCCACCAAATATTGCTGTAAATTCTGCCGGCTACTGGGACCTGAGGTTGTTGGTTCACTAGGACGTGTGGCTGTGGCAGAACGGCCACGTCCTCTCCCAGCACCAGAGGGTCCACTAACACCACCACGACCATGTCCACGTCCGCGTCCCTTACTAGATGTTTTCCTCATTGTTACCGTTCACCACAATAAGAAAAAAATTATTTGGCCCAATGTATTGAATTCAAATTCAGGCCTTTTTTTTACAGGCACCTAACACTATCTGGCTATCTATTTAAGTACCGTATTACACTAATACAGGCACAGCAGTAACCACAGATTTAGGGGCTTTTTTTAGGGGGGATTTTTATAAATTGCAGGCCTAGTATTTAGGCCCTGGATGAAAGGTATCCTTTAAAGGACAGAATTTGACTTGGAGATGCACGGTAGCGTGTGAAGTTATTGAGGATGACCCTATTATCACTTGAATTTGCACCTTGAATGTAATAACCCCTTTTACAGACAGAAATACACTATGTGAGATGCACAATAGTGCGTGCAAATTTAAAGGCTTATGCTGTCAACAATTGTAATTTAACAGTTTGTGTAATATACCCTTTTACGGAAAGAAATACACTTGGGGATGCACGCTGAGTGTAATATACCCTTTTACGGACAGATTTAAACTTGGCCTGCAACAGCAGAAACCACTGAATTAGGGTATTGCTATTTTGGCAATTGAATTTCACCCCAGAAAAAATATATCCTTTGCCAGACAGCAGACAGTATTACACTTGGCTAGCCACAGCTGGAACACCAGATTTAGGGGATTGCTATTTTTGCAAGTGAATTTCACCCCTCAATAAAATATAGAAAATTCTATCCTGAGTTTCTAGGGGTGACAATAAGCACAGCCAAGCCCCTGATGTAGGATATAGCAAAAAAACAACAACCTACTATTGATGGTTAAATGGACTTGGACCACAATACACAATATGGCCGCCGATCACCCCAGAAAAAAGTGACAGAAAAACGCTCTGGGCAGCCTAATAACAGTGAGCAATTAACTAGCAGAAGTTGAATGATTCACAGCTGTAGATCGATCACTTCATTAAGTGTTTTTGCTGAGTTAATCCCTGCCTAATCTCGCCCTAACAGCAGCTGCATCCTATCCCTACACTGATCAGAGCAGAGTGACGTGCTTAAATAGAGGCTGGGTCACATGCTGCACTGGCCAATCACAGCCATGCCAATAGTAGGTGATGGCCTCTTGGGGCAAGTAGTACGGCGCTTGTTGATTGGCTGCTTTGCAGCCTTTCAAAAAGCGCCAAGAAAGCGCCGAACACCGAACCCGAACCCAAACTTTTATGTAAATGTTCGGGTTCGGGTCCGTGTCGCGAACACCCCAGAATTCGGTACGAACCCGAACTATACAGTTCGGGTTCGGTCATCCCTACTTGTAACATCCCCAAAAAATAAAATATCATTCCCAAAATGATCCAAACATGAAGTAGACATATGGGGAATGTAAAGTAATAACTATTTTTGGAGGTATTACTATGTATTGTAGAAGTAGAGAAACTTGGAGATTTGCAATTTTTCTAAAATTTTGGGTAAATTTGGTATTTTTTTATAAATAAAAATGATTTTTTTTTTTTACATAATTTTACCAGCGTCATGAAGTACAATATGTGACGGAAAAACAATCTCAGAATGGCCTGGATAAGTGAAAGCGTTTTAAAGTTATCAGCACTTAAAGTGACACTGGTCAGATTTGCAAAAAAATGTCCTTAAGGTGAAATAGGGCTGAGTCCTTAAGGGGTTAAAGGTGCTTTCCTTAGGACAGGTCATAAATATCAGATCGGACTGAAGTCCTTTGGGCTCACCAGAGGAAATAATTCTGAGGGCCCATCTTTTGTGTATATAGGATCTTAAGGGCCCATTTTATTATGGGTCCATTATTGTTAGAGCTTGGGCCTCTGGTACTCTGGTGGGCCAGTACGACCCTGGTTGAGAATCCTATACCCTGCACCCAAACCTATCAGCCTTTTCAGGCAGCTGTCAGAGCTGGAAATTATAGTGGGCCAAACTGGAGACAGAAAGCTGGACCACTGTGTAGTGGTCGTGCTGGAGAACTGCAGCTCAGCTACCATTGAAGTGAAAAGGAGCTAAGGTGCAGTACACTGATGCTGGGGTGCTAGGTGTCAAACTCCACCGATCTCTTCTATCCTAAGAAGATATCCTAAAGAGGTGTGGAATTGGGAGTTGCAAATGGGGGTCAGGTAATATTGTTGTGTAGTTATACAGCAAGATTACATTTTATTGGTGGACCCTAGTCACTCCATTTTGACACTGAACACAAAACTACTGAGGTCAGTGAGTGGCAGCTGTGGTCATGTGCTGTATACAGCTATGTCACCAATGCAACCTATAAACAGAAACCAGAAGAGAGGACCAGAATGGCAGCACTGGAAACATCAGGAGCTAAATGGTAAGTAAAAGAGCAGCATGGTGGCTCTGTGGTGCCTTGCACTACCTGGGTCCTTGGTTTAAATCTGACCAAGGACAACATCTGCATTGGTTTTGTATGTTCTCCTTATGTCTTCCCTGGGACTCTGCTTTCCTCCCACACTGCAAAGACATACTGATTTTGAACTCCATTGGAGACACCAAGCAATGATAATGTCTGTAAAACGCTGTGGAGTATATCAGCGCTATATAAGTGAGGAAAATAAATAAGTATATGTTCTTTTATTACATTTAGGCACACTCAAAAAAATGTCATATAACAATTTCGGACATTCCCTTTAAGACAGTAATTCATAGAGAATAATAATCTGAGTGGGGAGTTTAGCAAGTACTCAATTTCTGTAACTCATCCAAAAGTACCAAAATATTTGCCACCACATATAAACAGATCAAGGAAAATACACACTGTGCGTCACTAGATGGCACTGTTTACCCCCTTTTTCACTTAAGCTCTTCACAGCTTTGGCAACCACTGTGGATCTTTTACAAGCAGACAGCATAGTACAGATTTGCATTTTTTGTATAGGTCAGTTGCTTTTAGATTTTCATGTTTGATCCTGTCATAAAGGTTTCTGTATTCTAAGCTATGTAGTATTGCTCTCAAATCAAGACAACCGTTCTGCCTTTTCTACCTTGGCATCATCTACTAACATCTACTGTACTTACAGAACCTACATATTACCGTCTGCTGCGTTTTGATGGGAGGAAAATTATCCGCTCACATACCTATTAAAAGTATGGGATTTTCAGGATTCTTTTCACAGATTCCTGACAGTGGCCATGGCTCTAGTAATATTGAAAGCCATGATGCTAGTGTGAAGCCAACCTAACTATGTAATGAACATAGCCTCTTTCATCTCACATTGACTTACAGTATTATACAGAAAGCTATCCCATCAGTAAACATGTCTTCAAGCAAATGGAATAACTGGAATCTCATGTAATGTTATACTTCATAATGCTAATATGTAGCAGTAGAATGACCCAAGGTACAAGCAGGGTTATCCTCCTCTGAGACATAATAAAACACACATACTGGTGTTTTGGACATTGTCACTAGAGATGAGCGAATCGAATGCTCCATTTGCTTGCGACGGGCCGCCAACCTCCATTTTGATTGAAGATCCCGGACAAAATTCAGTGCATGGTGAAATATAACGTCAGGCCGCGCAAGATTTATCTCCAGATCTTTAAGCAAGATGGTGGCAGCCGTCCCGTTGCGAGAAAATGGAGGCGGTAAGTTTGATCAAATTTCTTTTTATTTTATTGTTAATTTTAAACTGTTTTTACACTTAGATGCCGCAATCATGTATGAACGCGGCGGCATCTGAGGGGTACAATGACAGGGGCGGCGCTCTTGCAGCTCCCTGTCATTGCACCTGCTACTTACAAGTAATTCATCACAAAGCTAATTGTTTTGTAAAATTCGGTGTATCAGACGAATCGAAACGTTTCAATTATTCGCTCATCTCTAATTGACACTTAAATATAATAAACTCTGAATGCACCAGTGCATTCATCAATACATGATGCATTTGTGATCATCTTTTGTAGCATGTCAGTAAATTCTCTCAAATAATTCAGCAGTTTCAGAGTAAAAGGTTGATTTTTTAATGCTTTTTTTCCCCTTTGGAGTTGCTATGGAAACAACAAGTGTTGCTAAGGAAGTGACGCTGTAGCAATTCAATAGGTAGAGACGCGTTTTACATCAGGCAGTAGTATCAGACCATATTCGGTAAGAAGTGACATGTACACTAATGCATCTCTGCCACCTATTATCAGTGAGTACGTGTGGACTATTTAGGATGAGGACAGATTAAGCCGTGAATGCTGAAACACAGGATTTTCCTTTCCGCATTTAAATGCATTCTGTTAGAATTTAATGAGCACCATTGTTACCTCCACAGACGTATTTGTCATCATGAACACTTGCTTACACTCGGTTTCTTTTTCATTTCCCCACAGAAAACAATCTTAATTGTGATACTATTCAAATCATTTTAAAATGAAGAGGTGCATGGAAGCCTGCATGCATAGATAAAGTGAACCGCACCCATATAAACCACCTGTCGGTAGATGATGTATAGTACCTGGAATATCTGTATTCTTAGCATGATTTTATACTCAGCACAAAGAATGACTTTTTGTTCTTTGGGAAAATGGCACATAACGACAGCTATTGGGTAGACAGCAGACTCCCAGCGAGGTAAAGACAGCTGTGCGCCACCTAAGTTTCACATATATGGTTTATGCGAAAATAAAACAATTGTCTTCTTCCATGTGCCCTCTATTAATGCATAGTATTTTCTAATCTTTAAACATCAAGATATACGTGTTAGTGCTCATTCACACAACCAAACCATGTTTTACGGTCCACAATTTGCGTATCCGCAAAACACGGATGCTGCCTGTGTGCATTCCACAATTTGCAGAACAGGCGGCCCATTACACCGCGCAACAATGATTTTGCTACTGAGAGAAAAACGTGATTTATACTAAAATGAGCGCGCTGATTCCAAATATGAACTCGGAATTTGCCTGACACGTCTAGATTTTAACCCCTTAAGGACCCTGGGAGTTTCCATTTTTGCGTTTTTTATTTTCCACTCCCTTCCTTTCCATAGTCTTTTTTTATTTTTCCATTCACATAGCCTTATGAGGACTTAATTTTTGCAGGACAAGTTGTACTTTCTAATGGCACTATTTACGGTTGCATACCATGTAGTAGGAAGCAGGAAAAAAAATCCAAATTGGGTAGAATTGGGCAAAAATGCAATTCTGAAAAGGTTTTTATTTTATGTTTTTTACACTGTACACTATGCAGTAAAATTGACCTGTTACCTTCATTCTTCAGGTCAGTACGGTTACAACGATATCACACTTGAAAAAAAAAATAATACCTTTGAGGAAAATTGTATTTATTTTTTTAATAACCATATTCTAACCCCTATAACTTTTTTGTAGTTATGTGTACGGGGCTGTGTGAGAGCTAATTTTTTGTCTACGATCTGTTCTTTTCAGTGATACCAATTTAAAGTGTGTGTGACTTTTTGATAATTTTTTATAAAAAGATTATTGGGTAGTTCAAGTGACAAAAAATGGCAAATTGGATGTTTTTACTTTTTTTTCCCCGTTACGCCGTATGCCATTAATATTGTTATATTTTATTAATATGGGCATTTTCGCACACGGCTATGCCCATGATGTTTATTTTTTAATTGTTTAAGTATTTTTATTTTAAGGAAAGGGGGGGTGATTTGAACATTTCTTTTTTATATTTTTTTATATTTGCAAAACCTTTTTTTTTTACTTTTTTTAACTTTTTTTAAGCCACCTTGGGTGACAATAACTGGTAATCATTAGATTGTCTATTGTGTTAATTGATGTCTATATAGTCACCATTGAAAACTTCATTTGCAGTATACCAATACAATGCTGCCACCTAGTGGCCTGTATTGGTATAGTCATCTAATAGGCACCAGAGCCTGTTTGAGGCTTCAGCCTATTAGATCAATGTAACAGGTTCCCCGATCTCAGCCAGGGAACGCTGTTACCGGAGAAGAAGTGCGCAACTTCCGCTTCCGGACTGCGCAGATGCCGTAGTCACATTTGACCACGGCATCTGAAAGGGAAAATGTATGCGGTCAGCCTTATGGCTGATCGCATACATGTGCCATGGGTCGCTGCTATTTAAAATAGCAGAAACACGGCGGCTATGGCGCCCGCTGCACGTGCAAGCGGTCGCCATGTTTGGGGACCGGACTTCCGCCATATATGTACAGCAGAGGTCCTTAAAGGGTTAAGTTATACATGCAAAGCCTATTCAGTTATAATATTAATACATTATATTGGAGATATTCAAATGGACATGTTCAGACCTGTCCGGACGCACTCAGGCTGATGTCAGAAGTAAGTATATGTCAAGCTGGACAGATTTTGATGAAGTGATCTGTTATAGTGCTTTCAGTTTTGAAACTTAAAGAGGACCTTTCACCTGAAAATGAAACTTAAACTAAAGATATAGCCTTACTTACATGCCCCCGGTATTGCTTATTCAGTCATTTATTTTTCAATCTGTGCCCCCGTTTGTCCGCGCTGCCCCCCGGAATATTTGCTGCCTTGTATGCTAATGAGCCATTCGGCTCAACTTGGCGGGCCTTCAAAAGTTCTCCTGGGAGTGTTATTCTTCTCCCTGGCACGGAGCGCATCCAATCAGCGCGCTCCACTCTTAGCCAGGGAGAAGACGCTCCAGAGATTCGCGAGAACTGGAGCGATTTTCATCCATCCGGAGTCGGCACCATCTTGCGAGAACTGGAGCGTCTTCTCCCTGGCTAAGAGCGGAGCGCACTGATTGGATGCGCTCCGTGCCAGGGAGAAGAATGACATGCCCAGGAGAACTTTTGAAGGCCCGCCTAGTTGAACCGAATGGCTCATTAGCAAACAAGGCGGCAAATATTCTGGGGGGCAGCGCAGACAAACAGGGACACTGATTGAAAAATGAATGACTGAATAAGCAATACCAGGGGCATGTAAGTAAGGCTATATCTTTAGTTTACCTTTAATTTTTAGGTGAACGGTCCTCTTTAAGATGGATAAACGCAAATGTGTTAACGATCCAGACAATTTCTGCTACATATGTGGCAAATAGACAACTTTTGATCAGCGCAAGAATCTGACAAAGCGAGTGCGTCTTGCAGCTTGGGATGCATTTGCGCTAATAGTGCAGAACTTCCTTGGGAACAGACGAGCTGCAAACTATACTGAATTAGTAGACGACATGCTTACAGCATATGAACAACTTGGCTGCCGAATGTCATTGAAAGTGCATTTCCTACATTCCCATCTTGACTTTTTCCCACCCAATTTGGGACATGTAGGTGACAAACATGGAGAGCGGTTCCATAAAGATATTTCTACAATGGGGAAGAGGTATCAAGGCCGCTGGAATCCCAACATGATGGGGGACTACTGCTGGTTTTTGCAACAGGAAAATATGACCGTTCACAAACTCAAAAGCAGATTTTAACAGAACTGGGCCTTGCTCAAGTAAGACTTTTAAACTGAAAAACAAGACTTTTTGACATTTTGTTATTCCATTCCATTTTCATCCACTGCTTAATACGCAGACTTTGTAAATCAGGACAGAGCTGAAAAATCCTCCTTTCCAGATCTCACAGGAATTTCTTGAATATGGGTAAGCGATCAGCTCACTTAAGTACACCTCTCCTCCAGGTAACCTTATGAGAAATCAAGGTGCCACCAATAGTGAAGTACATTCACACAAGGTTCCAACTGCAAGGTTTTTATTATACTTACAAGATGGATAAAATCACATGCGGTGTATACAAATCAATTCACCCGACCCGGGTTTCGCTTTGTGAAGCTTCGTCAGGGGTATCTACGGCGCCTACCAAGAGGCGGTCTTTATATATCTGCCACTGATAGGCCACACCTTTTTAAAATCATCATAGCCCAAAGGGCTCTATACAAACATTAATACATCCAAAAAATACATAAAAAACATTCATTATACAAATATCACATATAGACCACTTTTGGGTCACCAAATAATTGGTTACAATGTGAATTATAAATTACAAACATATCTGAACTGCTTCAGACTGATCACATAACATTAAACATAATACTAGTTAAAATAATATCAAAACACCATACATGATCGCATGTTTAGCACAGAGACAAATAGATCTAAACCAGTTTAAAACCAGCATTCCTATGAGTAACAAAGAAATACATACGCTCACACAGAGTTAGCTGGGTAACATGATATTAACCATCTCAGCCATGGCACTCCCAGGGTTAATGGACAAAGTAACCACATGTCTGTGCATGCGGCACTCCCAGGGTTACTAGACATGGCACTCCCAGGGTTAAAGGACAAAATAACCGCGTACACATCTCTGTGCATGCGGCACTCCCAGGGTTAATAGACAGAATCCCACATACCCATGTCTGGATTAGTTATATCCTATTTGTATAGCCTTCTCCTAATCGCTACTATCCACCTATTACGGACGCATATTGCCTTATTCAATAAACCTTAGGGGCTAAACCCTCATTCACGGACAGCCAAAATGTCACCACCCCCTTAGTCAATCATAACCCCTGATCAGTCATACCTGATACCGCCCTCCTCCATACCTCACTAACCCAGAAGTCTCACATAGTATAGTCCCACCAATGAAGACGTCAGGAGACACGTGGTTCTTCCCAGCCTATAACAAAATGACACGTCATAGGGACGCCCCCCAAGTGTCATAGGACCGCCCTTCAATAGTTGTTTATACACCGTGGGAACGCTACCCCATTCATTCATGGATGGCCATTCTCCACACGATCCTTCTCCATCAATAGCAGAGTCCTTCTCCTGAGGACCCCTCCCTCCATCCAGGAATGAATGACGGGCAAAGCGATCCACACGAATGTCTCCAACCAGCAACGGTTAGTCCCTCACTACTGCCACAAACCAAGACATGGACAGAGTGGGGATTGCAAGGGACCCTTTGATGACACAGATACAAGGGAGGTTCATCCTCAATTGTGTAGACTTCTGCCTCTGTCACAATAACTTTTTTCACAAGGAGAACTACTACCTCCAGTGTACAGGAATGGCGATGGGGGTGAAATTCGCCCCCAGTTTCGCTAATGTTTTTATGGGGGCGTGGGAGAAAAAAAAAACATCAACCCCGTCCTGAATAAAATGACTGCTTTTGGTGAACTTGTTGTCTGGAGGAGGTTCATTGATGACTGTCTGATTGTATGGAGGGGAGGAAGACAGGGTCTTTTGGACTTTATTGACAGTCTAAACAGCAATCAATGGAACCTCTCCTTCACAAGTACGGTCAGCAGAAGCAGCATTGATTTCCTCGATTTAACAATCTTTGTGGAGGAAAATCACTTGAAGACCAAAACTTTCTTCAAGGAGACTGTTGTCAATGGGTATATAGACACTTCCAGTTGTCATCATGCCCCCTGGCTGAAAAATATACCTAAGGGGCAAATTAAAAGGATCCATCGTAATTGCACAAAGTTGGAGGACTTTAGAGCCCAAAGTAAGGTCATCAGTGATTGGTTTCTGGAGAAAGGTTATTGCAGAGAAGATCTAGAGAAATGTAGAGAAGAAGTAGAGAGAGAAAAAATAGGAGAGGGAGCCTCAGGGAAAATAAGGAAAGATTTTTGCTTTTCCATTCTCACTCAATACAATGTCCAAGCTGGTAATATTAAGAATACAATAAGAAAGAACTGGTCAACCCTGAAAAATGATCCAGTGCTGGGGAAGGATATCCCGGAACATCCCAATGTGATTTTCAGAAAGGCACCAAGTCTACGAACTAGATTTGTGCATAGCTCTCTATATTCGGAGGGTATTAGGAAAGGGAGTAAGTTTACCTGGTGTGGGTTCTGTCTGCTGTGCCGCAATAGGAAGAAAGAAAAAAGAAAGAGGGACACCCAAAATGTACATTCGAATCAGAAGGGTCAGGATTATAAAATAAAAGGATGTATTACATGTGAAAGCATAGGGGTGGTCTACATGCTGGAGTGCCCATGAGGGCTTCAGTATGTGGGCCGCACCATGCGTAAGTTGAAAGTTAGGGTTCAGGAGCATGTCCGGAATATCAGAAAGGGACTTGAGACCCATAGTGTCTCAATGCATTTTAAAATCAAGCATCAGAAAGATCCAAGTGGCCTGTAGGGGTGGAGTAAGTGAAACCGCATTGGCGTGGAGGGAATACAATCGAGCGGACCAACAGGAGGGAGGTGGAATGGATCTACATGATTGATTCCCTGCAGCCAAAAGGGATGAATGTAGAATTCGATCTTAAACCTTGCCTCACCTAAAAGAGTCTTCTGCAATCCCCACTCTGTCCATGTCTTGGTTTGTGGCAGTAGTGAGGGACTAACCGTTGCTGGTTGGAGACATTCGTGTGGATCGCTTTGCCCGTCATTCATTCCTGGATGGAGGGAGGGGTCCTCAGGAGAAGGACTCTGCTATTGATGGAGAAGGATCGTGTGGAGAATGGCCATCCATGAATGAATGGGGTAGCATTCCCACAGTGTATAAACAACTATTGAAGGGCGGTCCTATGACACTTGGGGGGCGTCCCTATGACGTGTCATTTTGTTATAGGCTGGGAAGAACATCGTGTCTCCTGACGTCTTCATTGGTGGGACTATACTATGTGAGACTTCTGGGTTAGTGAGGTATGGAGGAGGGCGGTATCAGGTATGACTGATCAGGGGTTATGATTGACTAAGGGGGTGGTGACGTTTCGGCTGTCCGTGAATGAGGGTTTAGCCCCTAAGGTTTATTGAATAAGGCAATATGCGTCCGTAATAGGTGGATAGTAGCGATTAGGAGAAGGCTATACAAATAGGATATAACTAATTCTGTCTATTAACCCTGGGAGTGCCGCAAGCACAGAGATGTGTAAGTGGTTATTTTGTCCATTAACCCTGGGAGTGCCATGTCTAGTAACCCTGGGAGTGCCGCATGCACAGAGATCTGTATGTGGTTACTTTGTCCATTAACCCTGGGAGTGCCATGGCTGAGATGGTTAATATCATGTTACCCAGCTAACTCTGTGTGAGCGTATGTATTTCTTTGTTACTCATAGGAATGCTGGTTTTAAACTGGTTTAGATCTATTTGTCTCTGTGCTAAACATGCGATCATGTATGGTGTTTTGATATTATTTTAACTAGTATTATGTTTAATGTTATGTGATCAGTCTGAAGCAGTTCAGATATGTTTGTAATTTATAATTCACATTGTAACCAATTATTTGGTGACCCAAAGGTGGTCTATATGTGATATTTGTATAATGAATGTTTTTTATGTATTTTTGGATGTATTAATGTTTGTACAGAGCCCTTTGGGCTATGATGATTTTTAAAAGGTGTGGCCTATCAGTGGCAGATATATAAAGACCGCCTCTTGGTAGGCGCCGTAGATACCCCTGACGAAGCTTCACAAAGCGAAACCTGGGTCGGGTGAATTGATTTGTATACACCGCATGTGATTTTATCCATCTTGTAAGTATAATAAAAACCTTGCAGTTGGAACCTCGTGTGAATGTACTTCACTATTGGTGGCACCTTGATTTCTCATAAGGTTACCTGGAGGAGAGGTGTACTTTAGTGAGCTGATCGCTTACCCATATTTAAGAAATTCCTGTGAGATCTGGAAAGGAGGATTTTCCAGCTCTGTCCGGGCGCAGCGCGGTCCTTTTAAAGAAAACATGTTGATAGACGTGAATATTGCCCACTTCACTACTGGAATTCGCAACGCACCGAAAGAAAGGCAACGTACCTGAGGCTGTTTGATATATTTTAAATATATTTTATTTCATGTAGATCAGGTAATTGTTGGAGTTAAACTCATTCTGTTCAAATGTATTCAATGCTTTCCAAGTGCTTAATTCATTTATGCATAGAAAAATTTTGTGACGTGTTACAACAATTCTGACTTCGGATTTGCAATCCACACACTCGATTTAGTATAGGACAAATGGTTTTTGCCCAGTAGCAGATGAAAAGTTTTTTTGTTGTTGCGTGGTGTTATCGAAATGCCTATTCTTGTCCGCAAAATAGATAAGAATAGGACATGTTCTATCTTTTTTGCGGGGCCATAGAATGCAGGAACGGATGCGGAGAGCACATGGTGTGATGTCTGCATGTTTTGTGGCCCCATTGAAATGAATAGGTACTCACCTGTTCCGCAAAATTGCAAAACCGATGCACACCCGTTCATACGGTTGTGTAAATAAGCCCTTAGACTTATAGAGCTATATCAATAACAGAGGGGAACATTTATCATGAGGGTAATTTTTGAAGTCAGTTTTGCATTAGTCTGTGTTGCTGTAACATTCTCCAATGTCACAGAATGTTTGATAAATTTGGTGCATCTTGAAGTCTAAGGGTACCGCCACATGGTTTTCTGATGCAGTTCTGGAAGCCAACATCAGGAGTGGATGACAACAGTAGAGAAAGGGTACAGGACAGATACAACTTCTCTTTTTTTAACTCATTCCTGGTTATGGCTTCTTCAGCGGGCCACCCCCTGGGGCCCTATTAGAGGGTTGGTACCCAGATGTAGGAATGGCCAAGTAGTATAGGGTGGCCTAAAATGTCCCTTTACGCTGAGTGAGTGTCACGGTGCTCCTACCTAGATACGGCTGGACCCCAGGCTCCGAAGCAAACAAATAGGGGGAATAATTGAGGGATAAAATAATAACGAGTCCAGACCCTGTGATGAAGTTGAATAGCAGCTTTACCTTGATAAACTTTCATCAGACACAATCTTCCAACTTTGTCTTGGTCCCAGCAGGCTTTGGCATTAAAACTCTGGCAGGCGAACTCAACTCTGCTACATCTGTTGCTCTCTGGCTCTGCTGTGCTGACAGGCTTGCTGTATAACTTAGCTTATTCTTTATGCTGCAACTTCTGTCTTTGGGGCATTACATTTCTAAAACTGTAGGAAATCAGGAAACCTGACCGTGTGGACAGTCTCTGATACTTGTATGTTGAGATGCTATTCTTCTTTCTATGCTACCACTTTATTGAAGCAAGATTGTGATGATTTTTTTTGACTTTTTAAAAAGTTGCAATTGATTAATCTAGCTTAAATCAGCTTGCCAGGCTAACCATGATCATTTTCTAAGGGTACTTTCACACTTGCGTTGCTTGATTCCGGCAGGCAGTTCCGTTGCCTGAACTGACTGCCTGATCAGGCAAATTGTATGCAAACGGATGTCATTTTTTCTGACTGATCAGGCATTTTTTAGACTGATCAGGATCCTGATCAGTCAGAAAAATGCCTGATCAGTCAGAAAAATGCATTGCAATACCGGATCCGTTTTTCCGGTGTCATCAGGCAAAACGGATCCGTTTTTTTTTTTTTTTTTTCATTTTTAAAGGTCTGCGCATGCGCAGACCGGAAGGACGGATCCGGCATTCCGGTATTTTGAATGCCGGATCCGGCACTAATACATTCCTATGGAAAAAAATGCCGGATCCGGCATTCAGGCAAGTCTTCAGTTTTTTTCGCCGGAGATAAAACCGTAGCATGCTACGGTTTTCTCTTTTGCCTGATCAGTCAAAACGACTGAACTGAAGACATCCTGATGCAAACTGAACGGATTACTCTCCATTCAGAATGCATGGGGATATGCCTGATCAGTTATTTTCCGGTATAGAGCCCCTGTGACGGAACTCTATGCCGGAAAAGAAAAACGCAAGTGTGAAAGTACCCTAACACACACTCAGAACTGGAGAAAATGTTGCAAAATTGTTGCTGAATAAGGCCAACAGAGTTGCAAAGCCCTATTTTGCAGCTTTTTAAAGCCAGTATTTAGAAATGTAGAGTTTTACATTTTCCCCATAGTGTTTAAATGCTTCCTAACAGGACCATAGCTATAGAGGGTGCACAGTCCTCAGGTGTACCTGGACCTTGGTGTCTCATAATGTCCAAAAAGAGTACGAGAGTATTGTGCCCAGATAAATTGTGTATGAAAGAGACAAGCAGCCAACTTAGCATTCAACGTAGTATTCTGCCTGTATCAACTGCTTTCACTGTGGGGCGTACCTTGCCACACACTGAGAATTGCAAGAAGTGGCCCACATACTCCACCACGAAAGAGTACAAGGCATGGATGTCTTTTTTTGAGAAACAATGGTGGCTAGGTATCTTCCAGTGAGGCTGAGCACACACTATCAGTTCCCTAAAGGCAGCAGAATTCACTTAGCGGCATGGCAGGAACTATACTGCCAGCAACGTAGTTAAGTGGGAGTTAAGCTTGCGCAGCAGCAGATTGCCGGTCATGTAGGGTTGTTTCTTGGCCATACATTCTGTTATCAATGGTTCAGGGGCATAGCTAGAAATGACTGGGCCCCATAGCAAAAAAAAATTATGCCCCCCCCCCTTTAAATAATGCAGCTGCGCCTGCCAGGCTTGAGCAGGTATATGTGTGAATATGGATTAGGGAAGATACTGAGATCTGGCTGTACCTCACTGTGAGGTACAGCCGGATCTCAGCATCTTCCCTATTCACACATATACCTGCTGAAGCCTGGCAGGCGCAGCTGCATTATTTAATAGTGTGGTGTGGTAATGGTTAATGGCATTTTGGCGAAGAAACAGCCACCTAGGCTACTTTCACACTTGCGGCAGTGTGATCCAGATGCGGATCTGTCTCACAAATGCATTGCAAGAACGGATCCGTCTTGTATTTATTTTCACATTTTTACCGGTCTGCGCATGTGCAGGCCAAAAGGACAGATCCGACACTAATACATTCCTATGGGGAAAAATGACAGATCCGTCCTTGTGGGCCCTTTGGTGATAAAGTCTCAGTGGGCCCCCTTACATAGTGATAACTCTCTGAGTATAGATAATGTAGTAGATATCACCTGCAGCCCTAAGTAACAACACAGAAAATACAGTACTGGCTATCTGAGTACAGAAAATTTAGTAGTGTTACCTGTCGTCCTATGTAAAACTACAGATAACACTAGAGCTGATAATGTGGTAGTGTTACCTGCAGTCCTATGTAAAACCACAGATAACACTAGTGTAGATCGTGTGGTAGTGTTACCTACGTCCTTAATGTGCCTCCCTGTGCCTCTCCCATGGGACTCCATGCTGGCGGCGCTGCCTCCTCTTCCATCTTCTTCTTGCCCCGCACAGAACATCTGATGTAGCTGCGTCACATAGGAACACTGTGGGCATGGTGATGGTGACACACACAGGGAGAGACACACAGACACACACACACAGGTGACAGACACACACACACGTGACAGACACACACACACACACACAGGGACAGACACATACATATGGAGAGACACTTATACGATGGTGAGATCGTCACAGCACCTGCTGTGTATGGGGCAGGCTCACCGCCGCATATCGCTCCATACATTGTCTCAGCACCGCATAGTGAGTGGAGCACAACACGGCTTATCATAAGCTGGGCCATGCAGGCAGCCGCCTGAGACAGTGGTGAAAACCCAGTGACAGCTCAGGCGTCTTTCACATCACCGTTCAGCCTTTCCGTTCTCCTGCTCCATTTAGGAGCAGGAGAATGGAAAGGATGGATTTGGCACATAACTGAGCCAAACCGATCCTAAGGACCCCATAGACTATAATCGGGTCTGTTAGGTGTTCGCTCAGAAGAAGATTTTTGAAGCGGAGACAAAAGTCTTGCATGCACTACTTTTGTTTCTGCTCCAAAATCATCTTCTGAGCAGAAACCTAACAGACTTTATTATAGTCTATAGGGTCCGTAGGCTCCGTTTGGCTCCGTTATGTTCCGAATCTGTCTTTTCCATTCTCCTGCTCCTAAACTGAACAGGAGAAAGGAATGGCTGAACAGTGATGTGAACGAAGCCTCATATTGATCCTTTCTATACGGGCCCCCTTCTCTCTCTGTACAGGGAACACAGACAACTGTTACGGTCTGCATCTTTTGCAGCCCGATTGAAATGAATGGGTCCGCACACATTACGCAAAATTGTGGCACGGAGGTGGACCAAGAATTACGGTCGTGTGACTGGACCCTAAAGGTGGGTCATCAGCGATACTTGGCGGTGACAACAGCGCTGAGTGACAGTAACTACTGACAACACCTACTAAGGACACGCTCTAAAGATTTAGCATGACAAGTACTACTTCTCCATGCTAAATCTTACAGCGTGTCCTAATTATAAGTAAATGGGACATCATGGGAGGGGAGTGGTGCTGGCTGAGACTCACTATTTGGATAATGGAAAAAGCTCAGTCACTGTGACATGAATGAGCCTCAAGGGGTTAAAATTAAACAACCGGACAAAAGAAGGAAAAAAATAAAATAAAAAAAGGACCTTAACTAGCTTACTAGTTTGAAGACAGGCCAGCAGCAAGCAGGACAGGAAGCAACTCTGCAGTGATGGTAGAAAGGCAGGAGTAGCCACACTGAGTGGTCACCCTCTGGTGATCACAGAAGAACGTGGGGCATGTCAGGAGCACGGAAGACTGCAGAAGGAGGAGGCAATGATCGGGTTATTTTCCTGGGACCCGGCCCCTCCTTCTGCAAGTCTCACTCAAGGCTGAGGCTCCCGAGCTCTTTTCCCTGGCTGTGTGAGGAGGTGTAGGAGGAAATAATCTTTCCTGCCCTGCGGCGCTGGTGCCTGGCTCTGCCTCCAGGTGACATGACCACAGGTCCTCCACTCACAGTCTTTAGTATCCCCTCCGGGCTCCGCATCCACACTAAACTCCGCCCCTCTTGTAATTGATCACATGACTGTGACATCCTCGCAGGTCCTTCACACTAGTCTACAGCAGACCAGCTCACAGAGTGGCCAACCCACAGGTACGCCCCCGTTCCCGCCCCCTCTCCACCGCCTACCTCATCTTCTGCTTGTGCGGTAGTGCGCCACGGGCCCCCGCCTGCTCCAGTCCTGACCTGACAGTGACTACTCCTTCCTTGGCTTCCCCCCAGCCAGGTCCGAGCCGTGGACCGCCCAAGCCCCGCCCACTACACTGCCTGTCTGTGTTAATAAAAAAATAAATAAAAATGAATGCGGTCCGGACGGGCACCCAGTGGCGTAGGGCCCCATAGCCACTGCTATGGTTGCTATGGCGATCCCTACGCCACTGCAATGGTTGTTGATGGAGCTGAGTAAGAGGAGGAGGAGTACAAGAAGATGTCTGAGTGGGATAAGCAGTAAGTTATGATGACAATGACAGGGACACTGTTTAATGCAGTAACACAGATATTACAATGTTTTTGTAACCATGCTTGGGATAGCACAATTACAAATGCTATTTTAGTAGTAAAATGTCTTTGAAGTACACGGTCTGATGCAGTAATGTATCTGGATATAACAATGTTTGCTGGTACACTGTCAGTATTGCCATGAAACTATTTTGCTATAACGCATCCCGTTTAATTTTTTTTTATATAATGCACTGAAATATTTTTTATAAGAAAGAAATGTGCAATTGCTTAGTGTTTGAAGTCGAATGCTATTCGGGTGCTGTGCTGGCAATAATCCTATAAACTGCAGAAACTTGAGAGTTTGAAAAAAAAGTTGTATCCTCCCCAGTAAAGGGACACTGACAGGCCGTTAGAGCATATAAAGTGACATATATTCTTCTATTGGTCTTAATATGCTTAATTAAACTATACCATTATCACCCCTCGCTGCCTTTCCTTTACTTATAAAAAGTGTTTTTATCAATATGCACATTACCTTACTTTGTGCCCAAGACGCTGTCTCCTAGTGCCGCCCAGCTTATTAGTATTCACTGCACTGGGCGGCTTTTTTTTTCTCCCGACGCAGTAAAATCCTGCGCATGCCCAGTAATATCTTCCTGGCTTCAGCCTCATCTCGTCGATCCGTGCCTGCGCCGGATAAGGTCCCGACACCCTCCAGCTCCACTAGAAGATAGTACTGAGCATGTGCAGGAGATCGTGATAACTCAGATCTGATGGTATATTCTAACCCCCAGGCAAGCGTCCCCGTCACCATGGGAACGCCTGGGGGTTAGAATATACCATTGGATCTCGGGCGGGACTCGGCTGTACAGCGCTCTCACTTCATGGAATGGATGTGAGCATGCACGCACGTAGCAGGGCAGCCTGCTCGTGCGTCTCCCGTCCTCCAGCGCAGCCAACAGATAGACGGACCTCTCCTAGCAACGCAGTTTTAGGGTAAGATGAGAATCGGCGCTATGGGGGACAAATTGAATGATTTTAAGGATTTAGGAAGAATTAATATAAAATTTGAAGATGGCCACTGAGGTGATACTAATCACCTTTATCAAAATATGTAAAAAATAAATAATATGACAGTTATACTTTATACTTTAAGAGTAGAGTTGAGCGAACACCTGGATGTTCGGGTTCGAGAAGTTCGGCCGAACATCCCGGAAATGTTCGGGTTCGGGATCCGAACCCGATCCGAACTTCGTCCCGAACCCGAACCCCATTGAAGTCAATGGGGACCCGAACTTTTCGGCACTAAAAAGGCTGTAAAACAGCCCAGGAAAGAGCTAGAGGGCTGCAAAAGGCAGCAACATGTAGGTAAATCCCCTGCAAACAAATGTGGATAGGGAAATGAATTAAATTAAAAATTTAATAAATAAAAATTAACCAAAATCAATTGGAGAGAGGTTCCATAGCAGAGAATCTGGCTTCCCGTCACCCACCACTGGAACAGTCCATTCTCAGATATTTAGGCCCCGGCACCCAGGCAGAGGAGAGAGGTCCCGTAACAGAGAATCTGTCTTCATGTCAGCAGAGAATTAGTCTGCATGTCATAGCAGAGAATGAGGCTTCACGTCAGCCACCACTGCAACAGTCCATTGGCATATATTTAGGCCCAGCACCCAGGCAGAGGAGGGAGGTCCCGTAACAGAGAATCTGTCTTCATGTCAGCAGAGAATTAGTCTGCATGTCATAGCAGAGAATGAGGCTTCACGTCAGCCACCACTGCAACAGTCCATTGGCATATATTTAGGCCCAGCACACACACAGGCAGAGGAGAGAGGTCCCGTAACAGAGAATCTGGCTTCATGTCAGCAGAGAATCAGTCTGCATGTCATAGCAGAGAATGAGGCTTCACGTCAGCCACCACTGCAACAGTCCATTGGCATATATTTAGGCCCAGCACACACACAGGCAGAGGAGAGAGGTCCCGTAACAGAGGATCTGGCTTCATGTCAGCAGAGAATCAGTCTGCATGTCATAGCAGAGAATCAGGCTTCACGTCAGCCACCACTGCAACAGTCCATTGTCATAAATTTAGGCCCAGCACCCAGGCAGAGGAGAGAGGTCCCGTAACAGACAATCTGGCTTCATGTCAGCAGAGAATTAGTCTGCATGTCATAGCAGAGAATGAGGCTTCACGTCAGCCACCACTGCAACAGTCCATTGGCATATATTTAGGCCTAGCACACAGGCAGAGGAGAGAGGTCCCGTAACAGACAATCTGGCTTCATGTCAGCAGAGAATCAGTCTGCATGTCATAGCAGAGAATGAGGCTTCACGTCACCCACCACTGCAACAGTCCATTGGCATATATTTAGGCCTAGCACACAGGCAGAGCAGAGAGGTCCCGTAACAGACAATCTGGCTTCATGACAGCAGAGAATCAGTCTGCATGTCATAGCAGAGAATGAGGCTTCACGTCACCCACCACTGCAACAGTCCATTGGCATATATTTAGGCCTAGCACACAGGCAGAGCAGAGAGGTCCCGTAACAGACAATCTGGCTTCATGACAGCAGAGAATCAGTCTGCATGTCATAGCAGAGAATGAGGCTTCACGTCACCCACCACTGCAACAGTCCATTGGCATATATTTAGGCCTAGCACACAGGCAGAGCAGAGAGGTCCCGTAACAGACGATCTGGCTTCATGTCAGCAGAGAATCAGTCTGCATGTCATAGCAGAGAATGAGGCTTCACGTCAGCCACCACTGCAACAGTCCATTGGCATATATTTAGGCCCAGCACCCAGGCAGAGGAGGGAGGTCCCGTAACAGAGAATCTGTCTTCATGTCAGCAGAGAATTAGTCTGCATGTCATAGCAGAGAATGAGGCTTCACGTCAGCCACCACTGCAACAGTCCATTGGCATATATTTAGGCCCAGCACACACACAGGCAGAGGAGAGAGGTCCCGTAACAGAGAATCTGTCTTCATGTCAGCAGAGAATTAGTCTGCATGTCATAGCAGAGAATCAGGCTTCACGTCACCCACCACTGCAACAGTCCATTGGCATATATTTAGGCCCAGCACCCAGGCAGAGGAGGGAGGTCCCGTAACAGAGAATCTGTCTTCATGTCAGCAGAGAATTAGTCTGCATGTCATAGCAGAGAATGAGGCTTCACGTCAGCCACCACTGCAACAGTCCATTGGCATATATTTAGGCCCAGCACACACACAGGCAGAGGAGAGAGGTCCCGTAACAGAGAATCTGTCTTCATGTCAGCAGAGAATTAGTCTGCATGTCATAGCAGAGAATGAGGCTTCACGTCAGCCACCACTGCAACAGTCCATTGGCATATATTTAGGCCCAGCACACACACAGGCAGAGGAGAGAGGTCCCGTAACAGACAATCTGGCTTCATGTCAGCAGAGAATTAGTCTGCATGTCATAGCAGAGAATGAGGCTTCACGTCACCCACCACTGCAACAGTCCATTGGCATATATTTAGGCCCAGCACCCAGGCAGAGGAGGGAGGTCCCGTAACAGAGAATCTGTCTTCATGTCAGCAGAGAATTAGTCTGCATGTCATAGCAGAGAATGAGGCTTCACGTCACCCACCACTGCAACAGTCCATTGGCATATATTTAGGCCTAGCACACAGGCAGAGCAGAGAGGTCCCGTAACAGACAATCTGGCTTCATGTCAGCAGAGAATCAGTCTGCATGTCATAGCAGAGAATGAGGCTTCACGTCACCCACCACTGCAACAGTCCATTGGCATATATTTAGGCCTAGCACACAGGCAGAGCAGAGAGGTCCCGTAACAGACAATCTGGCTTCATGTCAGCAGAGAATCAGTCTGCATGTCATAGCAGAGAATGAGGCTTCACGTCACCCACCACTGCAACAGTCCATTGGCATATATTTAGGCCTAGCACACAGGCAGAGCAGAGAGGTCCCGTAACAGACAATCTGGCTTCATGTCAGCAGAGAATCAGTCTGCATGTCATAGCAGAGAATGAGGCTTCACGTCAGCCACCACTGCAACAGTCCATTGGCATATATTTAGGCCTAGCACACAGGCAGAGCAGAGAGGTCCCGTAACAGACAATCTGGCTTCATGACAGCAGAGAATCAGTCTGCATGTCATAGCAGAGAATGAGGCTTCACGTCACCCACCACTGCAACAGTCCATTGGCATATATTTAGGCCTAGCACACAGGCAGAGCAGAGAGGTCCCGTAACAGACAATCTGGCTTCATGTCAGCAGAGAATCAGTCTGCATGTCATAGCAGAGAATGAGGCTTCACGTCAGCCACCACTGCAACAGTCCATTGGCATATATTTAGGCCCAGCACACACACAGGCAGAGGAGAGAGGTCCCGTAACAGAGAATCTGTCTTCATGTCAGCAGAGAATTAGTCTGCATGTCATAGCAGAGAATGAGGCTTCACGTCAGCCACCACTGCAACAGTCCATTGGCATATATTTAGGCCCAGCACCCAGGCAGAGGAGGGAGGTCCCGTAACAGAGAATCTGTCTTCATGTCAGCAGAGAATTAGTCTGCATGTCATAGCAGAGAATGAGGCTTCACGTCAGCCACCACTGCAACAGTCCATTGGCATATATTTAGGCCCAGCACCCAGGCAGAGGAGGGAGGTCCCGTAACAGAGAATCTGTCTTCATGTCAGCAGAGAATTAGTCTGCATGTCATAGCAGAGAATGAGGCTTCACGTCAGCCACCACTGCAACAGTCCATTGGCATATATTTAGGCCCAGCACACACACAGGCAGAGGAGAGAGGTCCCGTAACAGAGAATCTGGCTTCATGTCAGCAGAGAATCAGTCTGCATGTCATAGCAGAGAATGAGGCTTCACGTCAGCCACCACTGCAACAGTCCATTGGCATATATTTAGGCCCAGCACACACACAGGCAGAGGAGAGAGGTCCCGTAACAGAGGATCTGGCTTCATGTCAGCAGAGAATCAGTCTGCATGTCATAGCAGAGAATCAGGCTTCACGTCAGCCACCACTGCAACAGTCCATTGTCATAAATTTAGGCCCAGCACCCAGGCAGAGGAGAGAGGTCCCGTAACAGAGGATCTGGCTTCATGTCAGCAGAGAATCAGTCTGCATGTCATAGCAGAGAATGAGGCTTCACGTCACCCACCACTGCAACAGTCCATTGGCATATATTTAGGCCTAGCACACAGGCAGAGCAGAGAGGTCCCGTAACAGACGATCTGGCTTCATGTCAGCAGAGAATCAGTCTGCATGTCATAGCAGAGAATGAGGCTTCACGTCACCCACCACTGCAACAGTCCATTGGCATATATTTAGGCCTAGCACACAAGCAGAGCAGAGAGGTCCCGTAACAGACAATCTGGCTTCATGTCAGCAGAGAATCAGTCTGCATGTCATAGCAGAGAATCAGGCTTCACGTCAGCCACCACTGCAACAGTCCATTGTCATAAATTTAGGCCCAGCACCAAGGCAGAGGAGAGAGGTCCCGTAACAGACAATCTGGCTTCATGTCAGCAGAGAATTAGTCTGCATGTCATAGCAGAGAATCAGGCTTCATGTCAGCCACCACTGCAACAGTCCATTGGCATATATTTAGGCCTAGCACACAGGCAGAGGAGAGGTTCATTCAACTTTGGGTAGCCTCGCAATATAATGGTAAAATGAAAATAAAAATAGGATTGAATGAGGAAGTGCCCTGGAGTCCAATAATATATGGTTATGGGGAGGTAGTTAATGTCTAATCTGGACAAGGGACGGACAGGTCCTGTGGGATCCATGCCTGGTTCATTTTTATGAACGTCAGCTTGTCCACATTGGCTGTAGACAGGCGGCTGCGTTTGTCTGTAATGACGCCCCCTGCCGTGCTGAATACACGTTCAGACAAAACGCTGGCTGCCGGGCAGGCCAGCACCTCCAAGGCATAAAAGGCTAGCTCTGGCCACGTGGACAATTTAGAGACCCAGAAGTTGAATGGGGCCGAACCATCAGTCAGTACGTGGAGGGGTGTGCACACGTACTGTTCCACCATGTTAGTGAAATGTTGCCTCCTGCTAACACGTTGCGTATCAGGTGGTGGTGCAGTTAGCTGTGGCGTGTTGACAAAAGTTTTCCACATCTCTGCCATGCTAACCCTGCCCTCAGAGGAGCTGGCCGTGACACAGCTGCCTTGGCGACCTCTTGCTCCTCCTCTGCCTTGGCCTTGGGCTTCCACTTGTTCCCCTGTGACATTTGGGAATGCTCTCAGTAGCGCGTCTACCAACGTGCGCTTGTACTCGCGCATCTTCCTATCACGCTCCAGTGCAGGAAGTAAGGTGGGCACATTGTCTTTGTAGCGTGGATCCAGCAGGGTGGCAACCCAGTAGTCCGCACAGGTTAAAATGTGGGCAACTCTGCTGTCGTTGCGCAGGCACTGCAGCATGTAGTCGCTCATGTGTGCCAGGCTGCCCAGGGATAAGGACAAGCTGTCCTCTGTGGGAGGCGTATCGTCATCGTCCTGCCTTTCCCCCCAGCCACGCACCAGTGATGGACCCGAGCTGCGTTGGGTGCCACCCCGCTGTGACCATGCTTCATCCTCATCCTCCTCCACCTCCTCCTCATCCTCGTCCTCCTCGTCCTCCAGTAGTGGGCCCTGGCTGGCCACATTTGTACCTGGCCTCTGCTGTTGCCAAAAACCTCCCTCTGAGTCACTTCGAAGAGACTGGCCTGAAAGTGCTAAAAATGACCCCTCTTCCTCCTCCTCCTCCTCCTCCTGGGCCACCTCCTCTTCCATCATCGCCCTAAGTGTTTTCTCAAGGAGACATAGAAGTGGTATTGTAACGCTGATAACGGTGTCATCGCCACTGGCCATGTTGGTGGAGTACTCGAAACAGCGCAACAGGGCACACAGGTCTCGCATGGAGGCCCAGTCATTGGTGGTGAAGTGGTGCTGTTCTGTAGTGCGACTGACCCGTGCGTGCTGCAGCTGAAACTCCACTATGGCCTGCTGCTGCTCGCACAGTCTGTCCAGCATGTGCAAGGTGGAGTTCCACCTGGTGGGCACGTCGCATATGAGGCGGTGAGCGGGAAGGCCGAAGTTACGCTGTAGCGCAGACAGGCGAGCAGCAGCAGGATGTGAACGCCGGAAGCGCGAACAGACGGCCCGCACTTTATGCAGCAGCTCTGACATGTCGGGGTAGTTGTGAATGAACTTCTGCACCACCAAATTCAGCACATGCGCCAAGCAAGGGATGTGCGTCAAATTGGCTAGTCCCAGAGCTGCAACGAGATTTCGCCCATTATCACACACCACCAGGCCGGGCTTGAGGCTCACCGGCAGCAACCACTCGTCGGTCTGTTGTTCTATACCCCGCCACAACTCCTGTGCGGTGTGGGGCCTGTCCCCCAAACATATGAGTTTCAGAATGGCCTGCTGACGTTTACCCCGGGCTGTGCTGAAGTTGGTGGTGAAGGTGTGTGGCTGACTGGATGAGCAGGTGGAAGAAGAGGAGGAGGAAGCCGAGAAGGAGGAGGTGGCAACAGGAGGCAAAGAATGTTGCCCTGCGATCCTTGGCGGCGGAAGGACGTGCGCCAAACAGCTCTCCGCCTGGGGCCCAGCTGCCACTACATTTACCCAGTGTGCAGTTAGGGAGATATAGCGTCCCTGGCCGTGCTTACTGGTCCACGTATCTGTGGTTAGGTGGACCTTGCCACAGATGGCGTTGCGCAGTGCACACTTGATTTTATCGGATACTTGGTTGTGCAGGGAAGGCACGGCTCTCTTGGAGAAGTAGTGCCGGCTGGGAACAACATACTGTGGGACAGCAAGCGACATGAGCTGTTTGAAGCTGTCTGTGTCCACCAGCCTAAATGACAGCATTTCATAGGCCAGTAGTTTAGAAATGCTGGCATTCAGGGCCAGGGATCGAGGGTGGCTAGGTGGGAATTTACGCTTTCTATCAAATGTTTGTGAGATGGAGAGCTGAACGCTGGCGTGTGACATGGTTGAGACGCTTGGTGACGGAGGTGGTGGTGGTGGTGTTGGTGGTACATCCCCTGTTTGCTGGGCGGCAGGTGCCAACGTTCCTCCAGAGGCGGAGGAAGAGGCCGAGGCGGCAGCAGCAGAATAGGCCGAGGCGGCAGCAGCAGAAGAGGTAGCAGGGGGAGCCTGAGTGACTTCCTTGGTTTTAAGGTGTTTACTCCACTGCAGTTCATGCTTTGCATGCAGGTGCCTGGTCATGCAGGTTGTGCTCAGGTTCAGAACGTTAATGCCTCGCTTCAGGCTCTGATGGCACAGCGTGCAAACCACTCGGGTCTTGTCGTCAGCACATTGTTTGAAGAAGTGCCATGCCAGGGAACTCCTTGAAGCTGCCTTTGGGGTGCTCGGTCCCAGATGGCGGCGGTCAGTAGCAGGCGGAGTCTCTTGGCGGCGGGTGTTCTGCTTTTGCCCACTGCTCCCTCTTTTGCTACGCTGTTGGCTCGGTCTCACCACTGCCTCTTCCTCCGAACTGTGAAAGTCAGTGGCACGACCTTCATTCCATGTGGGGTCTAGGACCTCATCGTCCCCTGCATCGTCTTCCACCCAGTCTTGATCCCTGACCTCCTGTTCAGTCTGCACACTGCAGAAAGACGCAGCAGTTGGCACCTGTGTTTCGTCATCATCAGAGACATGCTGAGGTGGTATTCCCATGTCCTCATCATCAGGAAACATAAGTGGTTGTGCGTCAGTGCATTCTATGTCTTTCACCGCTGGGGAAGGGCTAGGTGGATGCCCTTGGGAAACCCTGCCAGCGGAGTCTTCAAACAGCATAAGAGACTGCTGCATAACTTGAGGCTGAGACAGTTTCCCTGGTATGCATGGGGGTGATGTGACAGACTGATGGGGTTGGTTTTCAGGCGCCATCTGTGCGCTTTCTGCAGAAGACTGGGTGGGAGATAATGTGAACGTGCTGGATCCACTGTCGGCCACCCAATTGACTAATGCCTGTACCTGCTCAGGCCTTACCATCCTTAGAACGGCATTGGGCCCCACCATATATCGCTGTAAATTCTGGCGGCTACTGGGACCTGAGGTAGTTGGTACACTAGGACGTGTGGATGTGGCAGAACGGCCACGTCCTCTCCCAGCACCAGAGGGTCCACTAACACCACCACGACCATGTCCACGTCCGCGTCCCTTACTAGATGTTTTTCTCATTGTTATGGTTCACCACAACAACAAATATATTATTTGGCCCAATGTATTGTATTCAAATTCAGCGGGATATAAATTTGAGGCCTAGTATTTAGGCGCTGGGTGACCGGTATGGATTTAGTGACAGAATTAGACTTGGAAATGCACAGAAGCGTGTGTGTGAAGTTATTCTGAATGACCCTATGTGCACCTTCAATATGATCTACCCTTTTAGGGATAGATTTCAAATAGCTCTGATATAGCAGAAACGACTAAATTATGAAATTGCTAAATTGGGAATTGTATTTCAACCCAGAACAAAAAATGTGCTTTGACGGACACTAAATAACTTTCCCAGCCACAACAGGACAGCGGTAACGAGAGATTTAGCGGGATATAAATTTGAGGCCTAGTATTTAGGCGCTGGGTGACAGGTATGGGTTTAGTGACAGAATTAGATTTGGAAATGCACAGTAGCGGGTGTGTGAAGTTATTCTGAATGACCCTATGTGCACCTTGAATATTATATACCCTTTTAGGGATAGATTTCAAATAGCTCTGATATAGCAGAAACCACTAAATTATGAAATTGCTAAATTGGGAATTGTATTTCAACCCAGAACAAGAAATGTGCTTGAACGGACACTAAATAACTCGCCCAGCTACAGCACTAGGGACAGATTTAGCTGGATATAAATTTGAGGCCTAGTATTTAGGCGCTGGGTGACCGGTATGGATTTAGTGACAGAATTAGACTTGGAAATGCACAGAAGCGTGTGTGTGAAGTTATTCTGAATGACCCTATGTGCACCTTGAATATTATATACCCTTTTAGGGATAGATTTCAAATAGCTCTGATATAGCAGAAACCACTAAATTATGAAATTGCTAAATTGGGAATTGTATTTCAACCCAGAACAAGAAATGTGCTTGAACGGACACTAAATAACTCGCCCAGCTACAGCACTAAGGACAGATTTAGCGGGATATAAATTTGAGGCCTAGTATTTAGGCGCTGGGTGACAGGTATGGGTTTAGTGCCAGAATTAGACTTGGAAATACACAGTAGCGGGTGTGTGTGAAGTTATTCTGAATGACCCAATGTGCACCTTGAATATTATATACCCTTTTAGGGATAG
Source organism: Bufo gargarizans (assembly GCF_014858855.1). Lineage (NCBI taxonomy): Eukaryota > Metazoa > Chordata > Amphibia > Anura > Bufonidae > Bufo > Bufo gargarizans. Next base: position 122,123,364 of record NC_058087.1, on the reverse strand, counting down.
ATTTCAAATAGCTCTGATATAGCAGAAACCACTAAATTATGAAATTGCTAAATTGGGAATTGTATTTCAACCCAGAACAAGAAATGTGCTTGAACGGACACTAAATAACTCGCCCAGCTACAGCACTAAGGACAGATTTAGCGGGATATAAATTTGAGGCCTAGTATTTAGGCGCTGGGTGACAGGTATGGGTTTAGTGCCAGAATTAGACTTGGAAATACACAGTAGCGGGTGTGTGTGAAGTTATTCTGAATGACCCAATGTGCACCTTGAATATTATATACCCTTTTAGGGATAGATTTCAAATAGCTCTGATATAGCAGAAACCACTAAATTATGAAATTGCTAAATTGGGAATTGTATTTCAACCCAGAACAAGAAATGTGCTTGAACGGACACTAAATAACTCGCCCAGCTACAGCACTAAGGACAGATTTAGCGGGATATAAATTTGAGGCCTAGTATTTAGGCGCTGGGTGACAGGTATGGGTTTAGTGCCAGAATTAGACTTGGAAATACACAGTAGCGGGTGTGTGTGAAGTTATTCTGAATGACCCAATGTGCACCTTGAATATTATATACCCTTTTAGGGATAGATTTCAAATAGCTCTGATATAGCAGAAACCACTAAATTATGAAATTGCTAAATTGGGAATTGTATTTCAACCCAGAACAAGAAATGTGCTTGAACGGACACTAAATAACTCGCCCAGCTACAGCACTAAGGACAGATTTAGCGGGATATAAATTTGAGGCCTAGTATTTAGGCACTGGGTGACAGGTATGGGTTTAGTGCCAGAATTAGACTTGGAAATACACAGTAGCGGGTGTGTGTGAAGTTATTCTGAATGACCCAATGTGCACCTTGAATATTATATACCCTTTTAGGGATAGATTTCAAATAGCTCTGATATAGCAGAAACCACTAAATTATGAAATTGCTAAATTGGGAATTGTATTTCAACCCAGAACAAGAAATGTGCTTGAACGGACACTAAATAACTCGCCCAGCTACAGCACTAAGGACAGATTTAGCGGGATATAAATTTGAGGCCTAGTATTTAGGCGCTGGGTGACAGGTATGGGTTTAGTGCCAGAATTAGACTTGGAAATACACAGTAGCGGGTGTGTGTGAAGTTATTCTGAATGACCCAATGTGCACCTTGAATATTATATACCCTTTTAGGGATAGATTTCAAATAGCTCTGATATAGCAGAAACCACTAAATTATGAAATTGCTAAATTGGGAATTGTATTTCAACCCAGAACAAGAAATGTGCTTGAACGGACACTAAATAACTCGCCCAGCTACAGCACTAAGGACAGATTTAGCGGGATATAAATTTGAGGCCTAGTATTTAGGCGCTGGGTGACAGGTATGGGTTTAGTGCCAGAATTAGACTTGGAAATACACAGTAGCGGGTGTGTGTGAAGTTATTCTGAATGACCCAATGTGCACCTTGAATATTATATACCCTTTTAGGGATAGATTTCAAATAGCTCTGATATAGCAGAAACCACTAAATTATGAAATTGCTAAATTGGGAATTGTATTTCAACCCAGAACAAGAAATGTGCTTGAACGGACACTAAATAACTCGCCCAGCTACAGCACTAAGGACAGATTTAGCGGGATATAAATTTGAGGCCTAGTATTTAGGCGCTGGGTGACAGGTATGGGTTTAGTGCCAGAATTAGACTTGGAAATACACAGTAGCGGGTGTGTGTGAAGTTATTCTGAATGACCCAATGTGCACCTTGAATATTATATACCCTTTTAGGGATAGATTTCAAATAGCTCTGATATAGCAGAAACCACTAAATTATGAAATTGCTAAATTGGGAATTGTATTTCAACCCAGAACAAGAAATGTGCTTGAACGGACACTAAATAACTCGCCCAGCTACAGCACTAAGGACAGATTTAGCGGGATATAAATTTGAGGCCTAGTATTTAGGCGCTGGGTGACAGGTATGGGTTTAGTGCCAGAATTAGACTTGGAAATACACAGTAGCGGGTGTGTGTGAAGTTATTCTGAATGACCCAATGTGCACCTTGAATATTATATACCCTTTTAGGGATAGATTTCAAATAGCTCTGATATAGCAGAAACCACTAAATTATGAAATTGCTAAATTGGGAATTGTATTTCAACCCAGAACAAGAAATGTGCTTGAACGGACACTAAATAACTCGCCCAGCTACAGCACTAGGGACAGATTTAGCTGGATATAAATTTGAGGCCTAGTATTTAGGCGCTGCGTGACAGGTATGGGTTTAGTGACAGAATTAGACTTGGAAATACACAGTAGCGGGTGTGTGTGAAGTTATTCTGAATGACCCAATGTGCACCTTGAATATTATATACCCTTTTAGGGATAGATTTCAAATAGCTCTGATATAGCAGAAACCACTAAATTATGAAATTGCTAAATTGGGAATTGTATTTCAACCCAGAACAAGAAATGTGCTTGAACGGACACTAAATAACTCGCCCAGCTACAGCACTAAGGACAGATTTAGCGGGATATAAATTTGAGGCCTAGTATTTAGGCGCTGGGTGACAGGTATGGGTTTAGTGCCAGAATTAGACTTGGAAATACACAGTAGCGGGTGTGTGTGAAGTTATTCTGAATGACCCAATGTGCACCTTGAATATTATATACCCTTTTAGGGATAGATTTCAAATAGCTCTGATATAGCAGAAACCACTAAATTATGAAATTGCTAAATTGGGAATTGTATTTCAACCCAGAACAAGAAATGTGCTTGAACGGACACTAAATAACTCGCCCAGCTACAGCACTAAGGACAGATTTAGCGGGATATAAATTTGAGGCCTAGTATTTAGGCGCTGTGTGACAGGTATGGGTTTAGTGCCAGAATTAGACTTGGAAATACACAGTAGCGGGTGTGTGTGAAGTTATTCTGAATGACCCAATGTGCACCTTGAATATTATATACCCTTTTAGGGATAGATTTCAAATAGCTCTGATATAGCAGAAACCACTAAATTATGAAATTGCTAAATTGGGAATTGTATTTCAACCCAGAACAAGAAATGTGCTTGAACGGACACTAAATAACTCGCCCAGCTACAGCACTAAGGACAGATTTAGCGGGATATAAATTTGAGGCCTAGTATTTAGGCGCTGGGTGACAGGTATGGGTTTAGTGCCAGAATTAGACTTGGAAATACACAGTAGCGGGTGTGTGTGAAGTTATTCTGAATGACCCAATGTGCACCTTGAATATTATATACCCTTTTAGGGATAGATTTCAAATAGCTCTGATATAGCAGAAACCACTAAATTATGAAATTGCTAAATTGGGAATTGTATTTCAACCCAGAACAAGAAATGTGCTTGAACGGACACTAAATAACTCGCCCAGCTACAGCACTAAGGACAGATTTAGCGGGATATAAATTTGAGGCCTAGTATTTAGGCGCTGGGTGACAGGTATGGGTTTGGTGCCAGAATTAGACTTGGAAATACACAGTAGCGGGTGTGTGTGAAGTTATTCTGAATGACCCAATGTGCACCTTGAATATTATATACCCTTTTAGGGATAGATTTCAAATAGCTCTGATATAGCAGAAACCACTAAATTATGAAATTGCTAAATTGGGAATTGTATTTCAACCCAGAACAAGAAATGTGCTTGAACGGACACTAAATAACTCGCCCAGCTACAGCACTAGGGACAGATTTAGCTGGATATAAATTTGAGGCCTAGTATTTAGGCGCTGCAAGACAGGTATGGGTTTAGTGACAGAATTAGACTTGGAAATACACAGTAGCGGGTGTGTGTGAAGTTATTCTGAATGACCCAATGTGCACCTTGAATATTATATACCCTTTTAGGGATAGATTTCAAATAGCTCTGATATAGCAGAAACCACTAAATTATGAAATTGCTAAATTGGGAATTGTATTTCAACCCAGAACAAGAAATGTGCTTGAACGGACACTAAATAACTCGCCCAGCTACAGCACTAGGGACAGATTTAGCTGGATATAAATTTGAGGCCTAGTATTTAGGCGCTGGGTGACCGGTATGGATTTAGTGACAGAATTAGACTGGGATATGGCCAAAAAATAAACAGACTATTGCTGGTTAAATGCACTTGGTGTGACAGCTTCACCCTGATGTAGGCTTTAGCCAAAAAACAACCACACCATTGAGGGTTAAATGCACTTGGTGACAGGCGCAGCTTGCCCCTGATTTAGTATATGGCCAAAAAATGAACAGACTATTGCTGGTTAAATGCACTTGGTGTGACAGCTTCACCCTGATGTAGGCTTTAGCCAAAAAACAACCACACCATTGAGGGTTAAATGCACTTGGTGACAGGCGCAGCTTGCCCCTGATTTTGTATATGGCCAAAAAATGAACAGACTATTGCTGGTTAAATGCACTTGGTGTGACAGCTTCACCCTGATGTAGGCTTTAGCCAAAAAACAACCACACCATTGAGGGTTAAATGCACTTGGTCGCAGCTTGTGCTGGCGCACCACAAGACACAAAATGGCCGCCGATCACCCCAGAAAAATGTGACTGACAAACGGTCTGTGCAGCCTAAAAACAGTGAGCAATTGAGGATCAGCAGCTCAATGATCCACAGCTGCAGATCGATCAGTTAATCAAGTCCTTTGGAGGAGTTAATCTGCCTAATCTCGCCCTACTGTCGCAGCCGCAACCTCTCCCTACGCTAATCAGAGCAGAGTGACGGGCGGCGCTATGTGACTCCAGCTTAAATAGAGGCTGGGTCACATGGTGCTCTGGCCAATCACAGCCATGCCAATAGTAGGCATGGCTGTGATGGCCTCTTGGGGCAAGTAGTATGACGCTTGTTGATTGGCTGCTTTGCAGCCTTTCAAAAAGCGCCAAGAAAGCGTCACAAAAGCGCGAAGAAAGCGACGAACACCGAACCCGAACCCGGACTTTTACGAAAATGTCCGGGTTCGGGTCCGTGTCACGGACACCCCAAAATTCGGTACGAACCCGAACTATACAGTTCGAGTTCGCTCATCCCTATTTAAGAGCTATTTACTGGGTCACCCTTTGGGAGCACTATTTGTATGGTGCAATTTTTTGCGGGGCATTTTTAAAGGGAAAATATGTTCATGTCACAATGCATTCAGGAACTCATTATGATTTTATTAAATTAATGTTTGTGTTGCCATTGAGGGTGAAAAATGGGCTGAGACAGTAGGGAGCCAAATATGTTTGGGCAGAGTCAGTGGCGTAGCATGGGGCGGTCCGGGGGGCTATTGCCACAGGCGCAAAATTTTAGAGGGCAGCAGCAGGGGCCACACTGCCAATTAGGCAAAGTGAGGCAATCGATGGGGGGCAGTGGCAGGGCACAGGGAGATGAGAGCTTCCCCATATTCATTGTGGAAGCGCTCATCCCCATAGTGATCTGTATCGCCGTTCTCAGGACAGTGATACAGATGGATGCTGCGGAGCAGGGGAGAGGTGTCTCCCTTCCCCGTTTCTCTTATACGCTGCAGGCACTAGGCCTGCAGCCTATCAGAGGCTGGTGCTGTCGTCATCGCGCCGCCTGAGCAAGGCAGCGTGGAGCACAGGCTGAATGAGGCCTGCACTGCTTCACTGAGTTTGCCATGGAGGTAACTATAAGTGTTACTGGAACATGATTGGGGGGTATCTATGGGGGCACTTCTTACTGGCACATTGTTGGGGGGAATCTATGGGGACACTTTTTACTGGCACATTATTGGGGGCACTTTTTACTGGCACATTATTGGGTGGCACTTTTTACTGGCACATTATTGGGTGGCACTTCTACCTGGCACATTATGGGGGCACTATGGGGTCTGGTCTGAAGGTCTGAAAGGGAGAATATGAGTAAAGAGAACATCTACATAAAAGGAGACGTCACTGGATGTAATAGGTATGGGGCACTGTATTACGCTGTATGTTCTGTAGTGATGGGAGGGTGGATATAGAATTTGTCCCACACTGTAGTAGCCCGACCCGGATTTTAGGTCACAATGTGTGTGTTCTGAAATCTGGGGCCTCACACCCATCTACTACATTATCTGTACTCAGAGAGTTATTACTGTGTTATCTGTGGTGTTATATACAGTACAGACCAAAAGTTTGGACACACCTCATTCAAAGAGTTTTCTTTATTTTCATGACTATGAAAATTGTAGATTCACACTGAAGGCATCAAAACTATGAATTAACACATGTGGAATTATATACATAACAGAAAAAGTGTGAAACAACTGAAAATATGTCATATTCTAGGTTCTTCAAAGTAGCCACCTTTTGCGTTGATTACTGCTTTGCACACTCTTGGCATTCTCTTGATGAGCTTCAAAAGGTAGTCACTAGAGTTGAGCGAACACCTGGATGTTCGAGTTCGAGAAGTTCGGCCGAACTTCCCGGAAATGTTCAGGTTCGGGATCCGAACCTGATCCGAACTTCGTCCTGAACCCGAACCCCATTGAAGTCAATGGGGACCCAAACTTTTCGGCACTAAAAAGGCTGTAAAACAGCCCAGGAAAGGGCTAGACGGCTGCAAAAGGAAGCAACATGTAGGTAAATCCCTTGCAAACAAATGTGGATAGGGAAATTAATTAAAATAAAATAAATAAAAATTAACCAATATCAATTGGAGAGAGGTCCCATAGCAAAGAATCTGGCTTTACGTCACCCACCACTGTAACAGTCCATTGTCATAAATTTAGGCCCTGGCACCCAGGCAGAGGAGAGAGGTCCCATAACACAGAATCTGGCTTCATGTCAGCAGAGAATCAATCTTCATATCATAGCAGAGAATCAGGCTTCACGTCACCCACCACTGTAACAGTCCATTGTCATAAATTTAGGCCCTGGCACCCAGGCAGAGGAGAGAGGTCCCATAACACAGAATCTGGCTTCATGTCAGCAGAGAATCAATCTTCATATCATAGCAGAGAATCAGGCTTCACGTCACCCACCACTGTAACAGTCCATTGTCATAAATTTAGGCCCTGGCACCCAGGCAGAGGAGAGAGGTCCCATAACACAGAATCTGGCTTCATGTCAGCAGAGAATCAGTCTTCATATCATAGCAGAGAATCATGCTTCACGTCACCCACCACTGTAACAGTCCATTGTCATAAATTTAGGCCCAGCACCCAGGCAGAGGAGAGAGGTCCCATAACACAGAATCTGGCTTCATGTCAGCAGAGAATCAGTCTTCATATCATAGCAGAGAATCAGGCTTCACGTCACCCACCACCGTAACAGTCCATTGTCATAAATTTGGACCCTGGCACCCAGGCAGAGGAGAGAGGTCCCATAACACAGAATCTGGCTTCATGTCAGCAGAGAATCAGTCTTCATATCATAGCAGAGAATCATGCTTCACGTCACCCACCACTGTAACAGTCCATTGTCATAAATTTAGGCCCTGGCACCCAGGCAGAGGAGAGAGGTCCCATAACACAGAATCTGGCTTCATGTCAGCAGAGAATCAGTCTTCATATCATAGCAGAGAATCATGCTTCACGACACCCACCACTGTAACAGTCCATTGTCATAAATTTAGGCCCCGGCACCCAGGCAGAGGAGAGAGGTCCCATAACACAGAATCTGGCTTCATGTCAGCAGAGAATCAGTCTTCATATCATAGCAGAGAATCATGCTTTACGTCACCCACCACTGTAACAGTCCATTGTCATAAATTTAGGCCCTGGTACCCAGGCAGAGGAGAGAGGTCCCATAACACAGAATCTGGCTTCATGTCAGCAGAGAATCAGTCTTCATATCATAGCAGAGAATCAGGCTTCACGTCACCCACCACCGTAACAGTCCATTGTCATAAATTTGGGCCCTGGCACCCAGGCAGAGGAGAGAGGTCCCATAACACAGAATCTGGCTTCATGTCAGCAGAGAATCAGTCTTCATATCATAGCAGAGAATCATGCTTCACGTCACCCACCACTGTAACAGTCCATTGTCATAAATTTAGGCCCTGGCACCCAGGCAGAGGAGAGAGGTCCCATAACACAGAATCTGGCTTCATGTCTGCAGAGAATCAGTCTTCATATCATAGCAGAGAATCAGGCTTCACGTCACCCACCACTGTAACAGTCCATTGTCATAAATTTAGGCCCCGGCACCCAGGCAGAGGAGAGAGGTCCCATAACACAGAATCTGGCTTCATGTCACCAGAGAATCAGTCTTCATGTCATAGCAGAGAATCATGCTTCACGTCACCCACCACTGTAACAATCCATTGTCATAAATTTAGGCCCTGGCACCCAGGCAGAGGAGAGAGGTCCCGTAACAGAGAATCTGGCTTCATGTCAGCAGAGAATCAGTCTGCATGTCATAGCAGAGAATCATGCTTCACGTCACCCAACATTTGAACAGTCCATTGTCATATATTTAGGCCCCGGCACCCAGACAGAGGAGAGGTTCATTCAACTTTGGGTTGCCTCGCAATATAATGGTAAAATGAAAATAAAAATAGGATTGAATGAGGAAGTGCCCTGGAGTACAATAATATATGGTTAAGGGGAGGTAGTTAATGTCTAATCTGCACAAGGGATGGACAGTCCTGTGGGATCCATGCCTGGTTCATTTTTATGAACGTCAGCTTGTCCACATTGGCTGTAGACAGGCGGCTGCGTTTGTCTGTAATGACGCCCCCTGCCGTGCTGAATACACGTTCAGACAAAACGCTGGCCGCCGGGCAGGCCAGCACCTCCAAGGCATAAAAGGCTAGCTCTGGCCACGTGGACAATTTGGAGACCCAGAAGTTGAATGGGGCCGAACCATCAGTCAGTACGTGGAGGGGTGTGCACACGTACTGTTCCACCATGTTAGTGAAATGTTGCCTCCTGCTAACACGTTGCGTATCAGGTGGTGGTGCAGTTAGCTGTGGCGTGTTGACAAAACTTTTCCACATCTCTGCCATGCTAACCCTGCCCTCAGAGGAGCTGTCCGTGACACAGCTGCGTTGGCGACCTCTTGCTCCTCCTCTGCCTTGGCCTTGGGCTTCCACTTGTTCCCCTGTGACATTTGGGAATGCTCTCAGTAGCGCGTCTACCAACGTGCGCTTGTACTCGCGCATCTTCCTATCACGCTCCAGTGCAGGCACTGCAGCATGTAGTCGCTCATGTGTGCCAGGCTGCCCAGGGGAAAGGACAAGATGTCCTCTGTGGGAGGCGTATCGTCATCGTCCTGCGTTTCCCCCCAGCCACGCACCAGTGATGGGCCCGAGCTGCGTTGGGTGCCACCCCGCTGTGACCATGCTTCATCCTCATCCTCCTCCACCTCCTCCTCATCCTCGTCCTCCTCGTCCTCCAGTAGTGGGCCCTGGCTGGCCACATTTGTACCTGGCCTCTGCTGTTGCAAAAAACCTCCCTCTGAGTCACTTCGAAGAGACTGGCCTGAAAGTGCTAAAAATGACCCCTCTTCCTCCTCCTCCTTCTCCTCCTGGGCCACCTCCTCTTCCATCATCGCCCTAAGTGTTTTCTCAAGGAGACATAGAAGTGGTATTGTAACGCTGATAACGGCGTCATCGCCACTGGCCATGTTGGTGGAGTACTCGAAACAGCGCAACAGGCCACACAGGTCTCGCATGGAGGCCCAGTCATTGGTGGTGAAGTGGTGCTGTTCCGCAGTGCGACTGACCCGTGCGTGCTGCAGCTGAAACTCCACTATGGCCTGCTGCTGCTCGCACAGTCTGTCCAGCATGTGCAAGGTGGAGTTCCATGAACTTCTGCACTACCAAATTCAGTACATGCGCCAAGCAAGGGATGTGCGTCAAACCGGCTAGTCCCAGAGCTGCAACGAGATTTCGCCCATTATCGCACACCACCAGGCTGGGCTTGAGGCTCACCGGCAGCAACCACTCGTCGGTCTGTTGTTCTATATCCCGCCACTACTCCTGTGCGGTGTGGGGCCTGTCCCCCAAACATATGAGTTTCAGAATGGCCTGCTGACGTTTACCTCAGGCTGTGCTGAAGTTGGTGGTGAAGGTGTGTGGCTGACTGGATGAGCAGGTGGAAGAAGAGGAGGAGGAAGCTGAGTAGGAGGAGGTGGCAACAGGAGGCAAAGAATGTTGCCCTGAGATCCTTGGCGGCGGAAGGACGTGCGCCAAACAGCTCTCCGCCTGGGGCCCAGCTGCCACTACATTTACCCAGTGTGCAGTTAGGGAGATATAGCGTCCCTGGCCGTGCTTACTGGTCCATGTATCTGTGGTTAGGTGGACCTTGCCACAGATGGCATTGCGCAGTGCACACTTGATTTTATCGGATACTTGGTTGTGCAGGGAAGGCACGGCTCTCTTGGAGAAGTAGTGCCGGCTGGGAACAACATACTGTGGGACAGCAAGCGACATGAGCTGTTTGAAGCTGTCTGTGTCCACCAGCCTAAATGACAGCATTTCATAGGCCAGTAGTTTAGAAATGCTGGCATTCAGGGCCAGGGATCGAGGGTGGCTAGGTGGGAATTTATGCTTTCTCTCAAATGTTTGTGAGATGAATAGCTGAACGCTGCCGTGTGACATGGTTGAGATGCTTGGTGACGGAGGTGGTGGTGTTGGTGGTACATCCCCTGTTTGCTGGGCGGCAGGTGCCAACGTTCCTCCAGAGGCGGAGGAAGAGGCCGAGGCGGCAGCAGCAGAAGAGGCCGAGGCGGCAGCAACAGAAGAGGTAGCAGGGGGAACCTGAGTGACTTCCTTGTTTTTCAGGTGTTTACTCCACTGCAGTTCATGCTTTGCATGCAGGTGCCTGGTCATGCAGGTTGTGCTAAGGTTCAGAACGTTAATGCCTCGCTTCAGGCTCTGATGGCACGGCGTGCAAACCACTCGGGTCTTGTCGTCAGCACATTGTTTGAAGAAGTGCCATGCCAGGGAACTCCTTGAAGCTGCCTTTGGAGTGCCCGGTCCCAGATGGCGGCGGTCAGTAGCAGGCGGAGTCTCTTGGCGGCGGGTGTTCTGCTTTTGCCCACTGCTCCCTCTTTTGCTACGCTGTTGGCTCGGTCTCACCACTGCCTCTTCCTCCGAACTGTAAAAGTCAGTGGCACGACCTTCATTCCATGTGGGGTCTAGGACCTCATCGTCCCCTGCATCGTCTTCCACCCAGTCTTGATCCCTGACCTCCTGTTCAGTCTGCACACTGCTGAAAGACGCAGCAGTTGGCACCTGTGTTTCGTCATTATCAGAGACGTGCTGAGGTGGTATTCCCATGTCCTCATCATGAGGAAACATAAGTGGTTGTGAGTCAGTGCAGTCTATGTCTTCCACCGCTTGGGAAGGGCTAGGTGGATGCCCTTGGGAAACCCTGCCAGCAGAGTCTTCAAACAGCATAAGAGACTGCTGCATAACTTGAGGCTCAGACAGTTTCCCTGGTATGCATGGGGGTGATGTTACAGACTGATGGGCTTGCTTTTCAGGCGCCATCTGTGCGCTTTCTGCAGAAGACTGGGTGGGAGATAATGTGAACGTGCTGGATCCACTGTCGGCCACCCAATTGACTAATGCCTGTACCTGCTCAGGCCTTACCATCATTAGAACGGCATTGGGCCCCACCAAATATCGCTGTAAATTATGGCGGCTACTGGGACCTGAGGTAGTTGGTACACTAGGACGTGTGGCAGAACGGCCACGTCCTCTCCCAGCACCAGAGGGTCCACTAACACCACCACGACCATGTCCGCGTCTGCGTCCTTTACTAGATGTTTTCCTCATTGTTATCGTTCACCACAACAACAAAAATATTATTTGGCCCAATGTATTGAATTCAAATTCAGGCTTTTTTTTAAAGACACCTAACACTATCTGGCTACCTATTTAGGTACGTATTACACTAATACAGGCACAGCAGTAACCACAGATTTAGCTGACTATAAATTTGAGGCCTATTATTTAGGCGCTGGGTGACAGGCATACGTTTACAGACAGAATTACACTGGGATATGCACAGTAGCGTGTGTGTGAAGTTATTGAGAATGACCCTATCTGCACCTTGAATCTAATATACCCTTTTAGGGATAAATTTAAAGTAGGCCTGATACAGCAGAAACCACTAATTGAGAGAATTGCTAAATTGGGAATTGTATTTCAACCCAGAACAAAAACTGTGCTTTGACGGACACTAAATAACTTGACCAGCTACAGCAAAAACGACAGATTTGGATGACTATAAATTTGAGGCCTATTATTTAGGCGCTGGGTGACAGGTATACGTTTACAGACAGAATTAGACTGGGATATGCACAGTAGCGTGTGTGTGAAGTTATTGAGAATGACCCTATGTGCACCTTGAATCTTATATACCCTTTTAGGGATAGATTTAAAGGAGGTCTGATACAGCAGAAACCACTAATTTAGAGAATTGCTAAATTGGGAATTGTATTTCAACCCAGAACAAAAACTGTGCTTTGACGGACACTAAATAACTTGCCCAGCCACAGCAATAACCACAGATTTAGCTGACTACAAATTTGAGGCCTATTATTTAGGCGCTGGGTGACAGGTATACGTTTACAGACAGAATTAGACTGGGATATGCACAGTAGCGTGTGTGTGAAGTTATTGAGAATGACCCTATCAGCACCTTGAATCTAATATACCCTTTTAGGGATAAATTTAAAGTAGGCCTGATACAGCAGAAACCACTAATTTAGAGAATTGCTAAATTGGGAATTGTATTTCAACCCAGAACAAAAACTGTGCTTTGACGGACACGAAATAACTCGCCCAGCCACAGCAATAACCACAGATTTAGCTGACTACAAATTTGAGGCCTATTATTTAGGCGCTGGGTGACAGGTATACGTTCACAGACAGAATTAGACTGGGATATGCACAGTAGCGTGTGTGTGAAGTTATTGAGAATGACCCTATTAGCACCTTGAATCTAATATTCCCTTTTAGGGATACATTTAAAGTAGGCCTGATACAGCAGAAACCACTAATTTAGAGAATTGCTAAATTGGGAATTGTATTTCAACCCAGAACAAAAACTGTGCTTTGACGGACACTAAATAACTTGCCCAGCCACAGCAATAACCACAGATTTAGCTGACTACAAATTTGAGGCCTATTATTTAGGCGCTGGGTGACAGGTATACGTTTACAGACAGAATTAGACTGGGATATGCACAGTAGCGTGTGTGTGAAGTTATTGAGAATGACCCTATCAGCACCTTGAATCTAATATTCCCTTTTAGGGATAAATTTAAAGTAGGCCTGATACAGCAGAAACCACTAATTTAGAGAATTGCTAAATTGGGAATTGTATTTCAACCCAGAAAAAAAACTGTGCTTTGACGGACACTAAATAACTCGCCCAGCCACAGCAAAAACCACAGATTTAGCTGACTACAAATTTGAGGCCTATTATTTAGGCGCTGGGTGACAGGTATACGTTTACGGACAGAATTAGACTGGGATATGCACAGTAGCGTGTGTGTGAAGTTATTGAGAATGACCCTATCAGCACCTTGAATCTAATATTCCCTTTTAGGGATAAATTTAAAGTAGGCCTGATACAGCAGAAACCACTAATTTAGAGAATTGCTAAATTGGGAATTGTATTTCAACCCAGAACAAAAACTGTGCTTTGACAGACACTAAATAACTCGCCCAGCCACAGCAATAACCACAGATTTAGCAGACTACAAATTTGAGACCTATTATTTAGGCGCTGGGTGACAGGTATACGTTTACGGACAGAATTAGACTGGGATATGACCAAAAAATAACCACACTATTGATGGTTAAATGCACTTGGTGTGACAGCTTGACCAACCACACTATTGAGGGTTAAATGCACTTGGTGACAGGCTCAGCTTGCCCCTGATGTCGTATATGGCCAAAAAATAACCAGACTATTGATGGTTAAATGCACTTGGTGTGACAGCTTGACCCTGATGTAGGATTTAGCCAAAAAACAACCGCACTATTGAGGGTTAAATGCACTTGGTGACAGGCTCAGCTTGCCCCTGATGTCATATATGGCCAAAAAATAACCAGACTATTGATGGTTAAATGCACTTGGTGTGTCAGCTTGACCCTGATGTAGGATTTAGCCAAAAAACAACCACACTACTGAGGGTTAAATGCACTTGTTGGCAGCTTGAAAATCGCTCTGGGCAGCCTAAAAACAGTGAGCAATTCAATAGCAGCAGTTCAATCATCCACAGCTGCAGATCGATCTCTGAATGAAGTCTTTTGGAGGAGTTAATCACTGCCTAATATCGCCCTAACATCGCAGCTGCAACCTCTCCCTATACTGATCAGAGCAGACTGACGGGCGGCGCTATGTGACTCCAGCTTAAATAGAGGCTGGGTCACATGCTGCACTGGCCAATCACAGCCATGCCAATAGTAGGCATGGCTGTGACGGCCTCTTGGGGCAAGTAGTATGATGCTTGTTGATTGGCTGCTTTGCAGCCTTTCAAAAAGCACCAAGAAAGCGACGAACACCGAACCCGAACCCGGACTTTTACGAACTATACAGTTCGGGTTCGCTCATCCCTAGTAGTCACCTGAAATGGTCTTCCAACAGTCTTTAACGAGTTCCCAGAGATGCTTAGCACTTGTTGGGCCTTTTTCCTTCACTCTGCGGTCCAGCTCACCCCAAACCATCTCGATTGGGTTCAGGTCCGGTGACTGTGGAGGCCAGGTCATGTGGCGCAGCACCCCATCACTCTCCATCTTGTTCAATAGCCCTTACACAGCCTGGAGGTCTGTTTGGGGTCATTGTCCTGTTGAAAAATAAATGATGGTCCAACTAAACGCAAACCGGATGGAATAGCATGCCGCTGCAAGATGCTGTGGTAGCTATGCTGGTTTAGTATGCCTTCAATTTTTTTATAAATCCCCAACAGTGTCACCAGCAAAGCACCCCCACACTATCACACCTCCTCCTCCATGCTTCACAGTGGGAACCAGGCATGTAGAGTCCATTCGTTCACCTTTTCTGCGTCGCACAAAGACACGGTGGTTGGAACCAAAGATCTCAAATTTGGACTCATCAGACCAAAGTACAGATTTCCACTGGTCTAATGTCAATTCCTTGCGTTCTTTAGCCCAAACAAGTCTCTTCTGCTTGTTGCTTGTCCTTAGCAGTGGTTTCCTAGCAGATAATCTACCATGAAGGCCTGATTCACACAGTCTCCTCTTAACAGTTGTTCTAGAGATGTGTCTGCTGCTAGAACTCTGTGTGGCATTGACCTGGTCTCTAATCTGAGCTGCTGTTAACCTACGATTTCTGAGGCTGGTGACTCGGATGAACTTATCCTCTGCAAAAGAGGTGACTCTTGGTCTTCCTTTCCTGGGGCGGTCCGCATGTGAGCCAGTTTCTTTGTAGCGCTTGATGGTTTTTGTGACTGCACTTGGGGACACTTTCAAAGTTTTCCCAATTTTTCGGACTGACTGACCTTCATTTCTTAAAGTAATGATGGCCACTCGTTTTTCTTTACTTAGCTGCTTTTTTCTTGCCATAATACAAATTCTAACAGTCTATTCAGTAGGACTATCAGCTGTGTATCGACCTGACTTCTCCACAACGCAACTGATGGTCCCAACCCCATTTATAAGGCAAGAAATCCCACTTATTAAACCTGACAGGGCACACCTGTGAAGTGAAAACCATTTCAGGTGACTACCTCTTGAAGCTCATCAAGAGAATGCCAAGAGTGTGCAAAGCAGTAATCAAAGCAAAAGGTGGCTACTTTGAAGAACCTAGAATATGACATATTTTCAGTTGTTTCACACTTCTTTGTTATGTATATAATTCCACATGTGTTAATTCATAGTTTTGATGCCTTTAGTGTGAATCTACAATTTTCATAGTCATGAAAATAAAGAAAACTCTTTGAATGAAAAGGTGTGTCCAAACTTTTGGTCTGTACTGTATGACTGCAAGTGATATCTACTACATTATCTGTAAAAAGGGGCATGTCACAGGTTGGGGGGCTACGCCACTGGGCAGAGTTGAGTCATACAGTAACTGGAAAAAGTCTTCATGAGAGACTAGGCTGGATAGTGGAAAAAAGAAAAAGAGAACAGCTATTGTACAATCAGAAATGTTACCTGAGTCATTTGATTTAAAGGTATTGTAAGTTATTTCATAAAAAGCCACTAAATGTGATAAAATATTGTCGAACTTTCATTATTATGCATTTGTCCAATATGGAGCTTGATGACAAACTCCAAACCAACTGTGCCCTACAAAAAGTCCCTGTGTAGCCTGGTTGTTACCTTAAATAAAGTCCCAGTCCATTCCCCAAACTTAATCTAGACCTCAAACTACTAAATAAATTCAGACCCTTCCCCAATCCAGAAATTATTCATACCTCAGACCAGATACTAAAACTAAATTCAGACTGGAGCCCTGAATTAATGCAGAGTCAAGTTTAAACCATGCTGCTTATTATGCTTACCCTTCTGGCTCACAAACTCCTCTTCATCTATGCCGTGCGGCCTCTGTCATTTGATGTGGGGGTTGGCACCAATTAACTCAACATAAAATGTACCCCTGAGGAAGTTACCTCAGAATATTTGTATAACTACATTAATGCATGACTTCAATGGACTTATACCATGGAAGATCTACCAATCAAGGAACACTGTTACCTAATCACAGCTCTTGCACAAACAACTTGTAGAATTCATGTTTGCATGATCAAAATTTACATTTATTGGTTGTGTAGTTGATAACAATTATTTATACATTGGAACAGTCAATGAAAATCCACTTTTATTGTATACGGTTGATCTGCTCCTTCATTACCACTGACCAATTCTCTTTATGAAACTACTGAACTGTGTCAAGTATAAACAGGCCTTAAATGAGGACATACAGTGGATATAAAAAAGTCTACAGACCCCTGTTAAAATGTCAGGTTTCTGTGATGTAAACAAATGAGACAAAGATAAATCATTTAAGAACTTTTTCCACCTTTAATGTGACCTATAAACTTTACCACTCAATTGAAAAACAAATTGAAATATTTTAGGTGGAGGGAAGAAAACAAAAAAACTATAATAATGTCTTATAACTGGGGATGTGGCTGTGTTCAGAATTAAGCAATCACATTCATGTCATGTTAAATAGGAGCCAGCATACTCCTCCCATCATTTAAAGTGCCTCTGGTTAACCCAAAATAGAGTTCAGCTGCTATAGTTGGTCTTTACTGAAATTCTCTTAGTCGCATCCCACAGTAAAAGCCATGGTCCACAGAGAGCTTCCAAAGCATCAAAGGGATCTCATTGTTAAAAGGTATCAGTCAGGAGAAGGGAACAAAAGAATTTTCAAGGCATTAGATATACCAACGAACACAATGAAGACAAATATGGCATAACAGTGACATTACCAAGAACTGGATGTCCCTCCAAAACTGATGAAAAGACGAGAAGAAAACTGATTTGTCCCAAATACCAGTCAATAATAGCACAAAACCTTCAGGTTTCAGGAACTTCATCTTTCAGCATGACAACGACCCAAAGCATACATCCAAATCAACAAAGGAATGGCTTCACCAGAAGAAGATTAAAGTTTTGGAATGTCCCAGCCAGAGCTAAGACCTGAATCCGATTGAAAATTTGTGGGGTGATCTGAAGAGGGCTGTGCGCAGGAGATGCCCTCGCAATCTGACAGATTTGGAGTGTTTTTGCAAAGAAGAGTGGGCAAATCTTCCCAAGTCAAAATGTGCCAAAACCAAAAAGACTGAATGCTGTAATAAAATCAAAAGGTGCTTCAACAAAGTATTAGTTTAAGGGTGTGCACACTTATGCAACCATATTATTTTATTTTTATATTTTTTTCTTCCCTCTACCTAAATGATTTCAATTTGTTTTTCAATTGAGTTGTACAGTTTATAGGTCCAATTAAAGGTGGAAAAAGTTCTAAAATGATTTTTCTTTGTCTAATTTTTTTTTACATCACAGAAACCTGACATTTTAACAGGGGTGTGTAGACTTTTATATCCACTGTATATAGTGTCACTGCTTATACAGCTAGAACTGCAAATATATACAGGTATTTATTCCCTACTACTTTTGGCATGTGATTCTATAACTTGAACACACTCTATAACAGGACTTTTGATGTCCTAGGTACACTGTAGATTCTTTCTGTAATTTAGAGTTGGTAGTCAATGGTCACTCTATAATTCTTGTAAGGTTGCTTATCCTTCTTAAATAGGAAATCAGAACAGGCACATACAGACAACAAATGTTTGACATTAAAGATCTATTCTGGACCAAGGGTTACTGGAAGTAATATCTGAGGCCTATAGAAAGAGGGAGGGAGAAGTGTTTGCTAAGCAATACTACTAGCACCTGGTATAAAAAATATAAAAAATAAACTGAAGGAAAAACACTCCTTGAACTGTGATTATTTACCTCAGGGAAGCCCAAACTGCGGCCCTCCAGCTGTTGCAAAACTACAACTCCCAGCATGCCTGGACAGCCTACAGATATTAAGACATGCTAGGAGTTGTAGTTTTGCAACAGCTGGAGTGCCGCAGGTTGAGCATCCTTGATTTAACTAAAGCTACAGCTAATTTGTGAGCAGAGAGAGTTTAAAGGGGTTGTCCCATTTCAGTAAAAATAATTTAATAGAAGCCACTTACTAATGCATTGTTATTATCCTTATTGCTTCCTTTGATGGTTGTATTCATTTTTCATGGTTCCATGGTTATGACCACCCTGGAATCCATCAGTGGTGGTCATTCTCGCATACTATGGAAAAAGGCACCAGCCCTTCTAGTGGTTGGGACTGTGGCGCCACACAGAGGCTAGTGCTTTTTCCTATAGTGTGCAAGCATGACCTCCACTGATAAATTGCAGGGTGGTCGATCAGTGTATGGGATGGAAACGATCAGTGTATGACGTGATGGAAAAAGGAATCCAGCCAGCAAATGAAGCAGTATGGATAATAACAATACATTAGTAAGTGGCTTAACTTCCTCTACATAATAAATGCTATTTTCTGAAGTGAAACAACCCCTTTAAGTACTAAATCCTTGTGAAGTACAGCAAACATTTTTATTCATGAACTACAGACCAGACTTTTCAGCAAGAGAGAATTCATGGTTTAGATATTCAGTGTTGCCCTTGGCAATTTCCCACTGTTAAAGGATTGTGGTAAATCCCCATACAAAAAAGAAACAGCGATATTTGCAAAACACCAATAACTTAATATGTGTCAGCATGTAATGATTCACCAAATATATAAACACACACATAGGTATATTGTAAATTCAATCTTTATTCTTTAAAAATATATATATAAATACATAATTGTGGACAAATTACATTCATGGTGTTTTACATTATGTTATGTGCTCTATACAGCGCATACATATATTGTACATTTATTACACCTTTCTGATACTTGTGATTGGATAATGTGAATTCACTGTTGATATTAGAATACAGAGGCCATGTAGTGTCATTATGTATTGAGCTATCATATGATAAAATGCATTGAAGTATGCCTAGGTAACTCCAGGTAATGGATCATAAGTTCAGCTCTGACAATGTAAAAGGTGATAGTCATTTCTTTTTGATCAGCACAGTTAACTAACTAATCTGGAATTCACCGGTTATCAGTGACAGTACAACAGTACTATTGATATTGTGCATAGATCTGGCCAATATGTTACCTTCGCCAGCAGGAGTGATGTAAGGGGGGAACCTTTCATGTTGTCGCAGTATTGTCTTGTAATCACTGGCATGAATGTAATTTGTCAGCAATTATGTATTTATATATATTTTTAAAGAATAAAGATTGAATTTAGAATATATTGTGTTTATATATTTGGTGAATTTTTAAATCCCCATACAATATGTATATGCTGTTGTGTGTGATGTCAAGAAAATTTTACATTTATTTACAAATTCCTGTTTCTTGTAGTCCAAATAGCATTACATAATCACCCTTCCAATATTTTTTTTTTCTTTTTTTTAGCTTAATGGTGTCTGTGAAAATACATAAAGAGGAGGAAATATGGTCCTTTTTATAGGGTTGGTTCCAAGTTGAATGAACCATTTGAGTCACCTGTGCAAAGCATTTGGTATATGTGCTAATATGTAAACTACAGAAAGAGAAATAATGTAATGAAATTCTAATTATAGTGTATGAGATTACAGTTTTATTGGGTGTGCATTGAGCAATTATGGTCTATTTACAGTGCCTAATTTACATAGAGTCAAACCACTGCAAAGTTTTGTTTGGTTACACTTCACTTTATTCTTTATGTTTTGCATAACCAACTAAAATTTCATTATTGTAAGCATTGCAGACTAATCCTCTAACTTGCTCTTTACAAGCATATTTTTCATGACTCATAGTCTAAAGAACAATCTCAGCAATTCCATCTGCTACGCTAAATGCTAATGTTATTGGCATTTTAATAGTTATATGACAGTGCTCATAGAGTGTCTGTTCAACAAAGATTGAGGTTTAAGGTAGTAGATTTTAAAATCCTTTGAAACATGGTACAGATATATCAACATTTACCTTAACACTTAATGAGTAAAGTACCTATAGTGTTTCGCCAAACATTAAATTAACACTTAAAACAACAAAAAACATTAAAAGTCAAGTTAATGTTGGTGTAAAGCAACGGAGGTGGATCCATTGTTTCACAGATTTGGCAGATTGGGCTAGTCCTAAGGGCACTATATAAGTGGCCCACCTGGTTTTCACCTTTTCAGGGCTATATATTACCTCTTGGGCTAGTCTCTATTCAGTGACAGCTGAACCAAGTGGGTCAAGAGACTTTGGCGCATGAGACTAAAAGGGACATGCAGAATTATAGTAGACAAGCCAAGGTCAGGACAGGTAGAGTACATTTAATCCAGTAAATGGGCCAAGTATCAGTTCAGGCAGCAGAGGGTGAGTACAATAAACAGGTGGAGGTCAAACAAGCAGAACAGGTTCAGGCTTTGTTCATAACTTCGCATTAATACTGTACAGAGATCCGTCTCCATAGAGTATTAGAATTTATGGGCTTGGATAAGCAAAAGTTAGTTATTCACCAAGTTGCTATTGATTTAGTTGAATAACTTTGGGTATTGATTTGAAATTTGCATGCCCAGTATTCCAGGGGATCTTGGATCATAAGTGACAGGGTGCAGTCCAAGTATGCTACCACCTGCTGGTTGAGGTTCTGCTGCATGTCCTACTGCTGCTGCTACCGGGTGGTTTCTTCAGAAGGTGGCTAAAGAAACTGTTAGTTCGAGACTCCAGATTTAAGTTGCTGCTTATGGAGCTGGTGCTGCTCATGCACCCCCCCACCAGTCATAGCAGTGAAGCATAAGCGCAGTCAGACCTTCCTGAGTTATGGGCGATGGCACTCATAGGTACTGACCAACTATTCAGCATGATTCTATAGTAGTCAATTTTTGCTTCCCTCTCAGAAGGTCTAAAAAGTGCACCATTTTTGACCTGTAGTGAGGGTCTAACAATGTGGATAGCCAGTAGTCATCTCTGCGGAATCCTGACAATGCGGCTGTCACAATGCAAACATGACAGCATGCATCTGGCCATTTGCTTAAGGAACTCAGAAGGCCCCCCTGCCTCCATCTCCACTGCATACTGCCACGGTCTGTTGGGGTCATCTGCGTCATATTCATCATCACCCTCCAGCTCCTCCTGCTCCTCTTCGGTCCCTTGGGCAGATAAACCACCTAGTTCAGTATAAAATTCTTAGGCGTTTATGTCCTTCTACTCATCCTCCTCCACTGCCAGTTCATCCTCCTCAGGGCTCAGGTGGCCGTGAGATGTAGGTGCAGCATCTTCTGTCCCCTTGCCATATTTCTCAGCATCCCCTCCAGGATATGAAGGAATGGAATCACATCATTCATCCCATAGTTCGGCTGAATGACAAATAAGCTGCCACTGGCGAACGTGGAAATTACACCTGGGAGTAAACCTCTCTGTCTGCTGCATTAAGAAATCATTGACTGCCTTCTTCTGCTTGTACAGGCCTTCTTACATATGGAGCATAGAGTTCCAATGTGTGGAAGTGTTGCATAGCAGGCAATGTTGGGAAAGAGCATTTTGCCTTTGCTGGAGGGCGTGTTTTGCATGATAAGAGTGGCTTAAGTGCATGCTTAGTTTTCTGGACATTTTTAACAGTTATTGCAGTTCAGTGGAAGACTTGAGAAAGAGGGTGACATCATAGTAACATAGTACATAAGTAACATAGTACATAAGGCCAAAAAAAGACATTTGTCCATCCAGTTCGGCCTGTCAACCTGCAAGTTGATCCAGAGGAAGGCAAAAAAAAACTGTGAGTTAGAAGCCAATTTTCCTCACTTTAGGGGAATAAAAATTCCTTCCCGACTCCAATCAGGCAATCAGAATAACTCCCTGGATCAACGACCCCTCTCTAGTAGCTATAGCCTGTAATATTATTAAGCTCCAGAAATACATCCAGGCCCCTCTTGAATTCCTTTATTGTACTCACCATCACCACCTCCTCAGGCAGAGAGTTCCATAGTCTCACTGCTCTTACCGTAAAGAATCCTCTTCTATGTTTGTGTACAAACCTTCTTTCCTCCAGACGCAGAGGATGTCCCCTCGTCACAGTCACCGTCCTGGGAATGAATAGATGATGGGATAGATATCTGTACTGACCCCTGATATATTTATACATATTAATTAGATCTCCTCTCAGTCGTCTTTTTTCTAAAGTGAATAACCCTAATTTTAATAATCTTTCAGGGTACTGTAGTTGCCCCATTCCAGTTATTACTTTAGTTGCCCTCCTCTGGACCCTCTCCAGCTCTGCTATGTCTGCTTTGTTCACTGGAGCCCAGAACTGTACACAGTACTCCATGTGTGGTCTGACTAATGATTTGTAAAGTGGTAGGACTATGTCATCACGGGCGTCTATGCCCCTTTTGATGCAACCCATTATCTTATTGGCCTTGGCAGCAGCTGCCTGACACTGTTTTTTGCAGCTTTTTCCATGTCAGTGTTACCGAGTGTTTTACCATTTAATAAGTACGGGTGACTTGCATTATTACTTCCCATGTGCATAACTTTGCATTTGTCAGTGTTAAACCTCATCTGCCACTTATCTGCCCAAGCCTCCAATCTATCCAGATCGCTCTGTAGTAGTATACTGTCCTCTGTAGTATATATACAGTATACTGACCTCATCAGTGTTAATTACTTTACATAGTTTAGTGTCATCTGCGAAAATTGATATTTTACTATGCAAGCCTTCTACAAGATCATTAATAAATATATTGAAGAGAATAGGGCCCAATACTGACCCCTGAGGTACTCCACTAGTGACAGTGACCCAATCTGAGTATTTACCATTAATAACCACCCTCTGATGTCTAGCATTGAGCCAGTTACTTACCCACTTACAGACGTTTTCTCCCAGTCCGAGCATCCTCATTTTATATACTAACCTTTTATGTGGTACAGTGTCAAATGCTTTGGAGAAGTCCAGATACACGACATCCATTGATTCGCCGCTGTCAAGTCTAGAACTTACCTCCTCATAGAAACTGATTAAATTTGTTTGACATGATCGATCCCTCACGAAGCCATGCTAATATGGCGTTATTTGCTTATTTCCGTTAAGATGCTCTAACATAGCATCTCTCAGAAAACCTTCAAACAGTTTACCCACAACAGATGTTAAACTTACCGGCCTATAGTTTCCAGGCCGATAATTGGAAGGTTATTACTTTGTGGTCACTATTTCCCAGGTGTCCCCCAACCTGCACGTCTGTTGTTCTGACAGGCCTATTGGTTAATACTAAGTCCAATATGGCCGTCCCTCTAGTCGGGTCCTGAACCAGTTGGGAGAGGTAATTGTCTTTGGTTATTGCCAAGAACCTGTTTCCTTTATGAGATATACAAGTTTCAGTTTCCCAGTCTATATCTGGGTAGTTGAAGTCCCCCATAATAACCACCTCATTATGATTTGCCGCCTCGTCTATCTCGTTTAGTAGTAGATTTTCTGTGGACTCTGGTATATTAGGTGGTTTATAGTAAACTCCTATTAGTAATTTATTGTTGTTTTTAGCTCCATGTATCTCTACCCACAGTGACTCCACATGTTCATGTCCCTCACTTATATCTTCCCGGAGTGTGGGCTTTAGACAGGACTTTACATAAAGGCAGACCCCTCCCCCTCTCCGGTTTTGACGATCCTTTCTAAACAGGCTGTAACCCTGTACATTAACTGCCCAGTCATAGCTATCATCCAGCCACGTCTCAGTTATTCCCACTATGTCATAGTCCTCCTCACACATCACTAATTCCAGTTCACCAGTTTTATTAGTCAGGCTTCTGGCATTAGTATACATACATTTGAGAGGTTTATGTATATTTTTTACTCTACACCTTTCCTTCTGAACTGTTCTAGTCCCTCCTTCCATTCCTCCCCCAGTCTCACTACCTTGCCCCCGGTCTCTATCTGCACTATCTTCCCATTCTATAACATAATTACCCTCCCCCCCAGTCCCTAGTTTAAACACTCCTCCAACCTTCTAGCCATCTTCTTCCCCAACACAGCTGCCCCTTCCCCATTGAGGTGCAGTCCGTCCCTACGATAGAGCCTGTAGCCGATAGAGAAGTCGGCCCAGTTCTCCAGGAACCCAAACCCCTCCTTCCTACACCAGTTCTTGAGCCACTTGTTAATTTCCCTAATCTCCCGCTGCCTCTCTTGTGTGGCCCGTGGTACAGGAGAGATTGAATACTTGCATCATGCAGGGCGCATAGGTCAGCCCTCCTTAATGCAGCAGAGACAAAATATTCTTCTCAATATTAGTAACCATGGTTCCTATGTCCAGTTGGGGAGGAGACAGCCAGTGTTCGATTTATTTATTTATGACATGGAGAAGTTCCCCCTCGGTATGGCTGTTCGCCCAGGCTGGTGTGGCCACGTTTCTGGTGTGCCTGGGCCAGAACGTCATTTACGCAGTGGGCTATGAATGACATACAGTACAGACCAAAAGATTGGACACACCTTCTCATTCTAAAAGTTTTCTTTATTTTCATGACTATGAAAATTGTAGATTCACACTGAAGGCATCAAAACTATGAATTAACACATGTGGAATTATATACATAACAAAAAAGTGTGAAACAACTGAAAATATGTCATATTCTAGGTTCTTCAAAGTAGCCACCTTTTGCTTTGATTACTGCTTTGCACACTCTTGGCATTCTCTTCAAGTGGTAGTCACCTGAAATGGTTTTCACTTCACAGGTGTGCCCTGTCAGGTTTAATAAGTGGGATTTCTTGCCTTTAAAATGGGGTTGGGACCATCAGTTGCGTTGTGGAGAAGTCAGGTCGATACACAGCTGATAGTCCTACTGAATAGACTGTTAGAATTTGTATTATGGCAAGAAAAAAGCAGCTAAGTAAAGAAAAACGAGTGGCCATCATTACTTTAAGAAATGAAGGTCAGTCAGTCCGAAAAATTGGGAAAACTTTGAAAGTGTCCCCAAGTGCAGTCACAAAAACCATCAAGCGCTACAAAGAAACTGGCTCACATGCGGACCGCCCCAGGAAAGGAAGACCAAGAGTCACCTCTGCTGCAGAGGATAAGTTCATCCGAGTCACCAGCCTCAGAAATCGCAGGTTAACAGCAGCTCAGATTAGACCAGGTCAATGCCACACAGAGTTCTAGCAGCAGACACATCTCTAGAACAACTGTTAAGAGGAGACTGTGTGAATCAGGCCTTCATGGTAGAATATCTGCTAGGAAACCACTGCTAAGGACAGGCAACAAGCAGAAGAGACTTGTTTGGGCTAAAGAACACAAGGGATTGACATTAGACCAGTGGAAATCTGTACTTTGGTCTGATGAGTCCAAATTTGAGATCTTTGGTTCCAACCACCGTGTCTTTGTGCGACGCAGAAAAGGTGAACGGATGGACTCTACATGCCTGGTTCCCACCGTGAAGCATGGAGGAGGAGGTGTGATGGTGTGGGGGTGCTTTGCTGGTGACACTGTTGGGGATTTATTCAAAATTGAAGGCATACTGAACCAGCATGACTACCACAGCATCTTGCAGCGGCATGCTATTCCATCCGGTTTGCGTTTAGTTGGACCATCATTTATTTTTCAACAGGACAATGACCCCAAACAGACCTCCAGGCTGTGTAAGGGCTATTTGACCATGAAGGAGAGTGATGGGGTGCAGATGACCTGGCCTCCACAGTCACCGGACCTGAACCCAATCGAGATGGTTTGGGGTGAGCTGGACCGCAGAGTGAAGGCAAAAGGGCCAACAAGTGCTAAGCATCTCTGGGAACTTCAAGACTGTTGGAAGACCATTTCAGGTGACTACCTCTTGAAGCTCATCAAGAGAATGCCAAAAGTGTGCAAAGCAGTAATCAAAGCAAAGGGTGGCTACTTTGAAGAACCTAGAATATGATATATTTTCAGCTGTTTCACACTTTTTTGTTATGTATATAATTCCACATGTGTGAATTCATAGTTTTGATGCCTTCAGTGTGAATCTACAATTTTCATAGTCATGAAAATAAAGAAAACTCTTAGAATGAGAAGGTGTGACCAAACTTTTGGTCTGTACTGTATATTGTTCTTGACTATAGTTATAACTCATGCATACATCAGAGCTGGCATGAATTCTACCAGACACAAAGAGGCCCAAGGACTGGCTTACCTTCTGCTCAAAATACGTGTGCAGGGCAGGTACATAATTTAAGGAAAAGTAATGTCGGCTTGAGACTCTCTACCTTGGTTGGGCACAAGCCATCAGTCAACTACAGAATCAACACATACTGTTGTCTTTTTGCAATCGTCTTGGTTATTGATTGCTGTCTAAACAAGTGTTGAGGAGAAGGAGGAGCATCAGGAGCAATAGACGACATTAAAGTTGATGAGAAGGATCGGCAGCTTCTTTCGGCTGACGTTGAGGAGCCCTGACTGCTCGAATGCGGGGTTGCGGCCAGTGGGAGATGCAGAGGTTGCTGCATCAGGCTTTAAGACTAAATAAGTGGCACGGTTTTCCCACTGCACTTTATGGTGACACTCCATGTCTTGACGCAGAGCCATTGTACCAACATAAGCCTCCTGGCCTCGCCTCACCTTCTACTCATACATCCTGCATAGTGCCCCACTAACATCCCCCAGTGATTTTGTGAACAATTCCCATATTGCCGAGTATAGCATTTTCTTTACACCACTGCGTGATGCCTGCTTGCTGGCTTGCTGCTGCTTTTATGAACCCGTGCTCTACTAGTGTGTTCCTCACAGGTAGTCTCCCAAGTAGCAGATGGTGTTCGTCTCAAGCGTTTGGCTACAGATCTCCCACTACTTCCACCCTGCTGCATCACGGGCACGCTGCCACCTTCACCCCCTGATGGGCCCGGCTTTCACGTGCAATTGACTACATCATCATATGTTTGCGAGTCACTTGTGTTACCCTCACCTGTATCTTGCACATGTCCCTGACCTCTCTCAACATGTGCTCCCACCTTACTGTCATCATCGGTAGTTGCATGCCTAAAGAAGTCTGCAGAGGACCTCTCCTCCAAATCTGGGTTGGCTTGTAACTGCTGAGTGTACTCAAAAAGCTCAGTCTTGCTGAAAAGAGGAGAGAAGCCAGCAGCTATCATTACTTGGCTAGCAGAAGGAACAGCAAAAGCAAGAGGCAGGTTCAGGACAGGTGAGGGCATAGAGGCAGTTCCTGGGCCACCGATTCCTTGCTGTGTGTATCTGTTGTAACTTGAGATGATTGTGAAGAGAGAGTCAACCATTCCAGTACAGTTAGATTGTTGGTCAAAACTTGACCGCTGGATGACACTGGCAACTCCGGCTGCGGCTGCTGCCACCACCACTTCTACTGCTATAGCATCATTTTTGCCACTGCCAGTTCCTTTGGAGGGCCCAGGCATACTTTACCAACAACTGTATCACTAGCATAACAGATGAGCTCTCACTTCTTTCTGGAATTCGAGTTGCCACCTATCCCTTGGTTGAACTATGTAACTATGAATGTAAGTGCACTGCATAGTGATACACAAGGCAATATATTATACCTGCCTTTAATACTCATGCATAGTAACTGTTTTGCTAACAGAACAGATTCACTATGAATGTTGGTGCACTGCACAGTGATGTGCACAGCAATAGATTACACCTGCCTTTAATACTGATGCATAGTCACTGTTTTGGTAACAGAGCAAATTAACTTTGAATGTTGGTGCACTGCACAGTGATGCATATGGCGATATATTACATTTGCCTTTAATACTGAAGCACAGTAACTGTTTCGGTTAGAGAACGGATTACTGTAGCTATGAATGTTGGGGCAATGCACAGCGATGCACATGGCGGTACATTACACTCGCCTTTAATACTGTTGCACAGTCACTGTTACGCTAAAAGAGCAAATTAACTTTGAATGTTGGTGCACTGCACAGTGATGCATTCAGCGATAGACTCTACCTGCTCTCTCCTTGCACTCTCCCTACACTCTCTGTTAACAGTTTTGGATTACATATTGGATTAAAGTGATGTGTTATTTTAACAATTTTTTGGGTGTAGTCTACACAGTACATCTATATGAGCAAATGTGGCAGCACGTTGCATCTAAGGGCACATATGGGGCATAAAACAACTTTGAGGATATACAGTTGCAAGAAAAAATATGTGAACCCTTTGGAATGATATGGATTTCTGCACAAATTGGTCATAAATCACAGTATGCTTAAACTAATAACACACAAAGAATTAAATGTTACCATGTTTTTATTGAACACAATATGAATACATTCACAGTGCAGATGGAAAAAGTATGTGAACCCCTAGACTAATGACATCTCAAAGAGCTAATTGGAGTGAGGTGTCAGCCAACTGGAGTCCAATCAATGAGATGAGATTGGAGGTGTTGGTCACAGCTGCCCTGCCCTATAAAAATACACACACCAGTTCTGGGTTTGCTTTTCGCAAGAAACATTGCCTGATGTGAATGATGCCTTGCACAAAAGAGCTCTCAGAAGACATACAATTAAGAATTGTTGACTTGCATGAAGCTGGAAAGGGTTATAAAAGTGTCTCCAAAAGTCTTTCTGTTCATCAGTCAACGATAAGATTGTCTATAAATGGAGAAAGTTCAGCACTGCTGCTACTCTCCCTAGGAGTGGCCGTCCTGTAAAGATGACTGCAAGAGCACAGCGCAGACTGCTCAATGAGGTGAATAAGAAACCTAGAGTGTCAGCTAAACACTTACAAAAGTTTCTGGCATATGCTAACATCCCTGTTAGCGAATCTACTATACGTAAAACACTAAACAAGAATTGATTTCATGGGAGGATACCACAGAGGAAGCCACTGCTGTCCCAAAAAAAACATTGCTGCATGTTTACAGTTTGCACAAGAGCACCTGGATGTTCCACAGCAGTACTGGCAAAATATTCTGTGGACAGATGAAACCAAAGGTGAGTTGTTTGGAAGAAACACACAACACTATGTGTGGAGAAAAAGAGGCACAGCACACCAACATCAAAACCTCATCCCAACTGTGAAGTATGGTGGTGGGAGCATAATGGTTTGGGGCTGCTTTGCTGCATCAGGGCCTGGACGGATTGCTATCATCAAAGGAAAAATGAATTCCCAAGTTTATTAAGACATTTTGCAGAAGAACTTAATGCCGTCTGTCCACCAGCTGAAGCTCATCAGAAGATGAGTGTTGCAACAGGACAACGACCCAAGCATAGAAGCAAATCGACAACAGAAAGGCTTGAACAGAAGAAAATACGCCTTCTGGAGTGGCCCAGTCAGAGTCCTGACCTCAACCCGATTGAGATGCTGTGGCATGACCCCAAGAAAACGATTCACACCAGAAATCCCAAGAATATTGCTGAACTGAAACAGTTCTGTTAAGAGGAATGGTCAAGAATTACTCCTGACCGTTGTGCATGTCTGATCTGTAACTACAGGAAGCGTTTGGTTGAAGTCATTGCTGCCAAAGGAGGTTCAACCAGTTATTAAATCCAATGGTTCACATATTTTTCTATCTGCATCGTGACTGTTTACATGGTAACATTTAATTATTTGTGTGTTACTAGTTTAAGCAGACTGTGATTGTTTATTGTTGTGACTTAGATGAAGATCAGATCACATTTTATGACCAATTTGTGCAGAAATCCATATCATTCCAAAGGGTTCACATACTTTTTCTTACAACTGTATATCAGGGACACAGTATTGGTGGCACTATACATTTATAGGGCAAATTATTGGTGGCAGTTTAACTGTAAGGCAGAGCATAATTGGCTGTACATCTCTCTGGGTCATAGTATATATCTCTAGGCACAATATTGGTGGCAAGCATAATATTAGGCATTAGCTCAGACTGAGTAACCTTCTAAAATAGTAAGATACTGCAAAATAGTTATCAGTCAAATATGTCTGGGCGGCATACTTTGGAGAGATGAGTCATGGACATCTGGGTCAAGTAGAGATGAAAAAGAAATAATATTACTACACAAGGCATCACATGTGAGTCATTTTAAGTAACTGTTTATTCTGCCTGTGACTACATTTGATCAGTACTGACTTTACTTGCATGGTCTCAGATCAGATTACCGTTGGTTGTAGTTTCAGTTTGTGAAACCATTACTTAGTAGTTACTGTAAGTGACCACACAATGATTTAAAGGGGACTTCCCACGAAAAGTATTACTATGCAATTTATAGAGCATTTCGAATTAAGTATTAGTGCTATATAGGGTTGAGTGAATCAAAGTATCCAAAGTGGATTTCTATCAGAATTTCAGGGAAAATTCAATTT
This sequence comes from Bufo gargarizans, assembly GCF_014858855.1. Classification (NCBI taxonomy): domain Eukaryota; kingdom Metazoa; phylum Chordata; class Amphibia; order Anura; family Bufonidae; genus Bufo; species Bufo gargarizans. The sequence goes on along the minus strand of NC_058087.1, from coordinate 122,092,572 downwards.
GCCACAAAGCCAAATTTCCTTGTGCTTTGTGGTAACGATTCAATGGTGTTACAAAAACCAAAACATACTCACCTCATCCATTTTAGCCTGAAGAGGCTGCTGTGGCGATTTTGATTGATGATCCCAAGCGAGACCTCGTTCGCAGTGGACAGCGTGATGAAGTTATCACCTACCATGCAAGATTTCATGCGGGCCTCTTCCATTTGGCCTCTTTTCGCTCAAATGGATAAGGTGAGTATTATTTATAATTTGTTTTAACTGATCAACCCCAGAAAAACCTAATTTTTATTCTCAGATGCCGCAATCAGTAATGAACACTGCATCTGAGGTGTTCAATGACGGGGCAGCACAATCGGCGTTCTCCATCATTGCACCCACTACTTACAAAGAAATGTGCTTCGTGACTAAGTAATTCATCACTAAGCAATTTTTTTGTGAAATTCGGTGAAGCAATCAATTTTTTTTTAAACTTTGTTCAACACTATACATGCAATAAGATATTTTTCTGTTTTTATGTATGATGTAGTGATCCTTATCTTGATTCTTAACATGTTAATTAAACAATGGCAAGAAACTTCTAATTTACTTTTTCAGTGGTTTTCCATATTATTATTTTTTGTAATGATATCATGGTGAAACATGATATCACATATCAAGTTTAGAATTGGTACATCTATACATTAGATTTTCATCTCTGTAGTGCCCCCTGCTGTTTCTCTTGTAGCTGAAATTCTGTTCTACCTTCTCCTGCATTCAGTTTTGGACTAACATGCTCAGTGGCCTCCCTGCCCTCTTCCTCCTCTCAATGCAGGCATAGTGAAACAGGTGAAGCAGCCCGAATACTTTTCATTCATACATCCCTAATTCTAAATTCATAGAAATATACAGATATATCTCTCTAGACAGTGTAGAAGAAAGTTGGGGGGAAGGAGTCATTGCATGCTATAGTGCTATTTATTAATGGAATCTCTTGTGTTGGATAATGGATAGATAGAATAAACAGGTGGGGCGTGGCCTGCAGCTGAGCGGTATGGACGTCTTTCCTCCCAGCTCCCATTAATTGGATCAAATCCTTCAGCATCCGCCTCTATCCAGCAACTTAATCGCCTCAAAACACCACCACCTGAACTCGCCTCACCACCCGCCACAGAACAAGCCCAGTTGGGTGCTTCTGGACCCACGGTGACCCGAGAAACAAGTGCGGCCTAGTGGGACAAACGGATCCCCGGCCTCTATTTCCTGCTGCTACGTGACTTGAGGAGCGGCGTAACACTACTGCAGACCACCGGACCTTTGCCTGATGAAAAATGAGAAGCAGGTGGGACCCACGGACAGCCCAACATCATACTGGTCAGCACTCACCTTTATCACAGCCACCTTTGGTCACTCTTCCTACTCCACAACTTCATATTAGAGTTGGAATTTGCCCCAATGCTGGCCTATCGACTAGAAAGCTTTGAAGTTTCTCTTTCTGCATTTTTGGTAAATATCATTCTTGCCTAATGTTTTTATAAAAGTTATAGTTCTGTGCACTTTACCTCCCCCTTCTCTCCCACCCCTACAACACAGGGCACCACAGACAACACAATATACAGACAAAGACCCTAAAATTGTCCAATCAGATGCTAGGGCAAACCTCCTCACAATATCAAAATGACTACTGTTAAATTGATTTCTTACAATACTAGGGGCCTTAACTCAGCGGTGAAACATAGCCAAATCCTTCACCATTTCAAAAAAGCTCGAGCTGACATCTTATTTCCTGAAGTCAAAAATTCCCTCCTTTCAAATACACTATTACAACCAATGGTTCCACTCTCACACAGACACAAAAAACTCAAAAGGGGTCTCTATCGCCCTAACAAAACAACTATTATTAGAACAACTAGACCTGCACACAGACACTGACGGCAGAATAATCATACTGATGGGAAAATTGAATGGCTCATTTATCACCTTAGCTAACATCTATGCCCCCCAATACACACCAGGCATCACTTCGACGCTATTAGATAGCCAAAGGAAAGGGGAGTTGTCGTGGGCAACTTCAAAGTGGCTAGACCCTTTATTGGATACATCCTCTGGGAGATCTTCCCTCTCATATAAGACACTCAGACACATCAAAAAGTCCTTACACCTTCTCTCCCTCAGAGACACCTAGCGCTTTATGCACCCCACTGATAAGGATTATACTCTCCACTCTACCCCACACACAACTCTTCACAGGATTGACTACTTTTTTCTCCAACAATCATCACTTAACAAAATCCAAACAGTCAATATAAGCTCTAGATTTCAATCTGACCACTTTAACCAACACTTCTCCAGACCGCCATGGCGTCTCAATGAGACTCTTCTATCCATATCTACAGTGCAATCCAGGGTGCTAAAATCACTAGATCTCTTTTTGCACCAAAATATGAATAATGACGTACCAACCCCAGTAATGTGGGAAGCACACAAAGCAACAATAAGAGGAGAGCTCATCTCAATTGGCAAATACCTGAAAAAGCAGAGAGACTCACAAATACAACCTACAGACAGTGATAAGCAAGCTAGAGAAACTACACAAACAATCCCTAGCCACAACCCACCTTTAGCAACTCACAGATGCCTGTCTACAATTAGGAGCTATGTCGCTTATGAAGACCCCTTGAGGTTGCCCTACAGTAGAAACCCCCAAAAAGTGACCCTCTTTTGGAAACGATACCCCTCAAGGAATATTTCAAGGTGTGTAGTGAGCACTTTGACCTCAAATGTGTTAACTAGATTTTGGAAACACTTGGCAGTGAAAATGAAAAATTGCAATTTTTTCGAGAAAAAGTTGCTTTACACCCACATTTTTCACTTTCCCAAAGGGTATCAGGACAAAATTCACCCCACATTTTGTTCCCAATTTCCCCCCCCCCCCCCCGAATATAGAAACACCCCATTTGTGCTAAAAAAAATTATGTATGGGCGCACAGCAAGCTTCAGAGTGAAGGGAGCACCATATGGCCTGTGGAGAGCGGACTTAGCTGGAATGGTAATTGGGAGCTATGTCACATATGAAGACTAGTGTTGAGCACGAATATTTGAATTACGAATATTTATCTTGAATATCGCAACTTCGAGAATTCGCTAATATTTTGAATATAGTGCTATATATTTTCTATATCGAATATTCATAATTTTTTTACATCTGAAAACATGATTCCTCCCTGCTTCTTGCTTGTGGAACAATGAGTCATTGGCCCACAAGCAACTTAAACAGGGAGGAATCATGACTTTAGATGGGAAAAATGACGAACACAAGATTGCCATCCGCGTCCGTAGGCTACTTTAGCACAGACGGATCCGCAGATCTGTCTGCATACAGCTTTTTCAGAGCTGAGTTTTCACATCGTGAAAACTCAGATCCGACAGTATATTCTAAGACAGAGGCGTTCCCATAGTAATGGGGACGCTACAAGTTAGAATATACTAAGAACTGTGTACATGACTGCCCCTTGCTGCCTGGCAGCACCCGATCTCTTACAGGGGGCCAAATATTTTGTAGAATATTCTACAAAACATTTGCGAAATATTGCGAATTCGAATATGACCCCTGCCGCTCATCATTAATGAAGACACCCTGAGGAGGCCCTACAGTGGAAACACCTAAAAAGTTACCCCATTTTGGAAACTTCACCCCTCAAGGAATTTTTTAAGGTGTGTAGTATGCACTTCAAAGGTGTTTATTAGAATTAGGAAACACTTGGCAGTGAAAATGAAAAATTGCTCTACACACATTTTTCACTTTCCCAAAGTTAACAGGACAAAATGCACCACACTTTTTGTTCCCCATTTCCCCCCGAATATGGCATTTCCCCCCGAATATGCTCAAAAAATGATGTATTGGTACACAGCGGGGCGCTAGAGTCAAACAGCAAAATATGGATTTTGCTGACCTGAATTGGCAGACATTGATTTTAGGTGCCATGTTGCATTTAAAAAATTCCTGAGGCCACCAGAAATTAAAAACCCCAAGTATGTGTCCCCATATGTGCCTGTAGCCTGCTGTATGGGCGCACAGCGGGGCTCTGTAGGCAAAGTGCAAAATATGTTTTTTACCGGCTTCAATAAACAGACATGGATTTTAGGTGCCGTGTCGGATTAAAAAAATTCCTGAGGTCCCCAGAAATTAAAAACTCAACAAAGTGACCACATTTTAGAAAGAGCACCCACGTACGAACACTTTTCAGCAAACAGGTGTCTCACAGAAGGCAGAAACACTTGTTAAATAAAGTATTTCAAAGCACACATTTGTGAAAATTAAAAATTACTAGTAGACCCCAATGTTTTACTTTCACAAGGGGTTAAAGGAGAAATTGCAGCCCAGTATGTGTTCCCCATTTTATCCCCATTCAGGAAACACCCTATATGTGCTTGTAGCCTGCTGTATGGGCACACAGCAGGCAAACAGCAAAATATGAATTTTGCTGGCAGGCCTGAATTGGCAGACATTGATTTTAGGTGCCATGTCGCATTAAAAAAAATTCTGAGGTCCCCAGAAATTAAAAACCGCAAGAAGTGACCCCATTTCGGAAAGAGCACCCCCATACAAACATTTCAAGTGGTGGAAAGGGTACATTTGACCTAACAGGTGCTTCACAGAAATGAATATGTAGTGGTTGGTGAAAAGTGGATCTGTAAGCTCTGTGGACTAAATCAGAGATATAAGGTGATAAAACTACAGGGTACATCATGGATGAAATTAAATTAATACTCCATGGATGAGTGGTAGATTTTAAAACATTCCTGCATGTACAGGCCAGTTTTTTCAGGGCAGGTTTTGCAGTGGTAAATGGTGCCTTTCCTTATCCCCCTTGTAATACACCCTGCATCTTTTTTGGGTCCTTCCCTTCCTTGCTTTCTGGGGGACTTGACCTCGAAAATGTTGCCCTGGTACAACACGGGCATCATGACTTCCTGAAGTACTGGGACCCTCTCCGGCCTGGCTTTAAAAAATTAGGGCCTTGATAACCACCTCTTGGAACTGAAGGAAAGTTCCTTTGTGGCCTGCAGATTGAAATAGTACGTACGCATTGCACATTGCCATCTGTACAATGTGTGCGGACAGCTTTTTGTACCACACTTTTGTTTTTCGTGTGGCACTGTAAGGCTTTAAAAGTTGATCTGAAAGATTCACCCCTCCCATGTGCCTGTTGTAGTCCAGGATACAAACTGGTTTGGGGATAGTGGTTGTGGTACCTCGTACAGGAGGAGGAGAGCTGATGTTAGTGTGAATGGTAGTCAGTACAAGGACGTCCCTCCTGTCCTTGTACTTAACCACCATCATGTTCTCATGGAGGAGAGCCCTACTTTCACACATTTTCAGTGGTTGCCCTATCAGGGATCTAGGGAGGCCTCTCAGATTTTTGCGCACTGTGCTGCAAGCCACAGTACCTCTGGCAGTTAGGAACATGAATAGAGGTATGCTGGTATAACAGTTATCCACATAGAGGTGGTAATCCTTATCCAGCAGTGGGTGCAGTAAGTCCCACATGATCTTCCCACTAACTCCAAGGATCGGAGAGTATTCTGGGGGAATCTTTCCCTTCGTAAATGCGGAAGTTCTGGGTGTAACTAGAGCTACTCTCACAAAGTTTGTATATCTTTATGCCATACCTTGCCCGTTTGCTAGGCAGGTACTGGCGTAATCTAATCCTCCCTTTGAAAAGTAATAGGGACTCGTCTACACAGATATTTTTTTCTGGGTTGTACACCTCAGCAAACTTGGTGTTAAAGTGGTCAATGACGGCCCTAACCTGGAACAGACCATCAAATGTCAGGTCGTTTTGGGGTGGGCACTGTGCATTGTCGTTGTAGTGTAGGAATTTCCGAATTGACGCAAATCGTTTTTGGGTCATGGTATTGCTGAAAATTGGAGTCTGGTAGAAAATGTCCAAACTCCAATATTGTCGTTTGGCTTCTTTACAATGCCCATATGCAGCACGAGTCCCCAAAACTTCATCATCTGTGCTGCACTTACTGGGGTCCAACCTAGGAATCTAGCGTATGGCGATCTAGGGTTCTGATCAATGAATTGGTGGGCGTATAAATTGGTTTGGGCCACCATTACATTTACAAAATCTTCAGATAAAAAGATTTAGAAAAAAATCTAGTTCAGTGAAGTCTGCACTGTCTATCTGTATTCCAGAGCTGCCCACAAAATCCGGAAATTGGGGCTGATAATCGTAAGGGGGTGGGGTCCATAAGGGTCCAGAGGGGCTGCCTCTGCTGCTACCCTGGGGTACCTTCTAGAGGGCCCCTTATCAGCAGATGATGATCATGAGGGGGGGGTAGAGGAGTAGAGGAAAGTGGCATCCTCTTCTCCCTTACTGGCAGACTCAATATCGGAGGCAAGCATGGCGTATGCCTTTTCAGCTATACTCATTGGGACGGACAAGCCATTTTTATTTTATTGTGGTGTGACGTGTGAAATGTGTAAACCTTTATTTAGTTTGAGGGGTGTGTATGTTGTGTTTTATAGTATTAATAAACATTTGGTCATTCAACCATTTTGCGTCTTTTTCTTGTGCTGCCGTTTAAAACTTCACTTTAATTTTATAGTATCTAAAAATCCAGCTCTTGCTGGCTTATAACACAGACACTGTACATTCGCTAAAACCTTCAGTATAGAGCAGGCAGCTGGGAATACTGATTCCTTTAGAACAGGCATGTCCAAACTGCGGCCCTCCAGCTGTTGCAAAACTACAACTCCCAGCATGCCTGGATAGCTTACAGCTATTAGGGCATGCCGGGAGTTGTAGTTTTGCAACAGCTGGAGGGCCGCAGTTTGGACATGCCTGCTTTAGAAGTTTATATACACTCGCTGTTTATCTTTCTGCACAGCAGTGTTTAATCATTAGATACTATTGTAGCAAGTCCAGCCTATGAGCGCTCAGGCTGGCTGCATATTGCCACATTTAGATTCTATTACTGACGTATCCGGGATGTGGAATAGCCCCTGGGGAGCTGGGGGTGTGCAGCTGATGTGGAGCAAGATGCAGCAGCAGAAGAGGACTCAGCCGAGGAGGTTAGCGAAGAGGAGGGAGTAGGAGGAGGCGGCAGCAGGCCTGCCTGCAAGTCGTGGTGGTGTCACCAACTCCTCTGCAGAGCCACGCATTCCATGCTTGGCAGCCGTCAGCAGGTTTACCAAATGCGCAGTGTAGGTGATATACCTGCCCTGACCGTGCTTTGCAGACCACCAGGTATCAGTGGTCAGATGGACCCTTGCCCCAACACTGTGTGCCAGACATGCCATGACTTCCTTTTGCACAATAGAGTATTGGGATTGCCTTTTGTGAAAAGAAATTTCGGACGGCTACCTTCCACTGCGGTGTCCCAATAGCTACAAATTATTTGAAGGCCTCAGACTCCACCAGCTTGTGTGGTAAAAGCTGGCGGGCTAAGAGTTCCGGCAAGCCAGCTGTCAGACGCCGGGCAAGGGGGTGACTCTGTGACATTGGCTTCTTACGCTCAAACATGTCCTTGACAGACACCTGACTGTGGGCAGATGAGCAGGAACTGCTCAAGGCGAGAGGCGGAGTGGCGGGCGGTTGAGAGGGGGCAAGGAGGACAGCAGTGGTTGACGTGGCTGAAGTTGCTGGACCAGGAGTAGGATGGTGGCTTTGAGTTTGTGTGCTGCTTGTACTCATGTGTTGATCCCATAGGCGTTTGTGATGTGAGATCATGTGTCTTCGCAAAGCAGTTGTACCTAGGTGGGTGTTGGACTTCCCACGACTCAGTTTCTTTTGGCACAGGTTGCAAATGGCATCGCTGTTGTCAAAGGCAGACACACAAAAAAATTCTACACTGCTGAGCTCTGCAATGATGGCATTCTGGTTGTGGCAACAGCATGCGTTGATTGGCGTGCTGTCTGGCTGACCCCGGGTGCCGATGCATGCTGTCTGACTGTGCCACTAGTTCCTTGCGACGACCACCCCCTGCTTCCAACTCGTCTCCTCCTCCTCTCTGTCTCCCCATCTGAACTTTCCTCCTGTTCTTCTTCTCTTCGACCGGGCACCCATGTGACATCCACGGACATATCGTCATCATCAACCGCTTCACTTGTATCTGACAACTCAGCAAAGGAAGCAGCTGCGGGTACAACATCATCATCATCACACCGTACGTCCATGTGTGTAATGCTGCCTGACTGAGACATATCCCTGTTATCTACATCCTCTGGCAATAATAGTTGCACATCACTCATTTCTTCCAACTGATGTGTAAATAACTCCTCTGACAGATCAAGTGAAGCGGCTGTGGTGCTAGTGTTGGTGGTGGCAGCAGGCGGGCGAGTGGTAATTTGAATGGTGCCCGAAGCTGAGCTGGAGGAGGATGATGCGTCAAGGTTCCAAGCGGAAGCTGTAGAAGATTGGGTGTCCTGTGTTAGCCAGTCAACTATTTCCTCAGAAATTTTCGAGTTCAGGGTACGTGGCCTCTGTACACTGGGCATTATTCTAGGGCCAAAGGGAATCACAGCACCACAACCACGACAGCCCCTGCGGGGTGGCCTGCCTCTGCCTGTAATTTTTTTTAGATTAGTTTAGTTGTACTATGCGTGCAAGCTACTGTGACACCAGATATGAGTGGCACTGTGCACTGGCAGAAGTTGTCAGAGTAGATGCTGTAGGCCTGACACACACGCTTGCAGGCAACTGACTGCTATTCTATTACAGTCCAACAAAAATATATATTTTTTTATTGTAATATACTCTGACACCAGATAGGAGTTGCACTGGTGACACTCTGTACTTGCAGAGCCTGAAACACACACGCTTGCAGGCAAGTGGGCAACTGACTGCTATTCTATTACAGTCAAAATTGCATGATTTTTTTTAAATGTAATATACTCTGACACGAGATAGGAGTTGCACTAGTGACACTCTGCACTTGCAGGGCCTGAAACACACACACTTGCAGGCAAGTTGGCAACTGACTGCTATTCTGTTACAGTCAAAAAATTATTATTATTTTTTTATGTAATATATTCTGACACCAGATAGGAGTTGCACTGGTGGGGTGACACACTGCACTTGCAGGGCCTGAAACACACCCGCGTGCAGGCAAGCGGGCAACTGACTGCTATTCTATTACAGTCAAAATTTATTTTATTTTTTAATGTAATATACTGTGACACCAGATAGGAGTTGCACTGGTGACACTGTGCACTTGCAGGGCCTAAAACACACACGCTTGCAGGGCCTGAAACACACACGCTTGCAGGCAACTGACTGCTATTCTATTACAGTCCAAACATTTTTTATTTTTTTTATGCAAGCTACTGTGACACCAGATATGAGTGGTGGCACTGGGCAAGTGGGCACAGTATACGCTGTGAGCCTGACACACACGCTGGCAGGCAACTGCAATTAGATTACACAGGAAAAAAAAAAAAGCAGACTGATGTACTAGCCCTAAAAAGGGCTGGGGTGCTGTCAGGACGCTGTCCTTACAGCAGAGATCAGATGAGTAATTCAGGACTGGAGTGGACACTGAATACACGATTTCCCTATTAAATCAGCAGCAGCTACACTGTCCCTCCTCTCACTAAGAATGCAGCTTCCGAATTTATCTAAAATGGATGCTGTCCAGGAGGTGGGAGGGTCTTGGAGGGAGGGTCTGCTGCTGATTGGCTGGAATGTGTCTGCTGACTGTGAGGTACAGGGTCAAAGTTTACACAATGATGACGAATAGGGGGCGGACCGAACATCGCATATTTTCACCCGCCGCGGCAAACAAGCTATGTTCGCCGGGAACTGTTCGCCGGCGAATAGTTCGGGACATCTCTAGTCGTGACGCCAGTACCATTAATGGTGGTACAACCATAGGTAGTAATAATGAGGTAGACAGCGGTAAGATGCAACTCACAACTTTTACTTTGAATGTCTCTTGGTTGCAGCAGTACAATTATGCAGTCTCTAGATGGTACAGAGTTAATTCTGCAAATCCACTGTTTATAGGCTTTTTAGGTTTCTTGGTTTTGGAGCAGTGGGTTAGGTGTACCTGATTCCTTTAGATGTGCTGGATCCTATTCCTTGTCTTTCCCTACAAGATGAATATTCTGGACAGTAAAACTCAACTGTCTATTAGAAGTTTGGTGTGGTTGCCTGAAGCTATAAACCTCCACCATGCAAAGGTGTCTGTGGCCCTCAATAATGGCTCTTATCACCAATGAATTCCTAGGAATACTTGTTTCTTTTCCAGGGATGCAAACTCTTCTCCTACTGGTCAGGGATGCAAGTCTACAGCCTGGCTACAGAAGGAAAACGCTCTTCTGCGCCTCACATCTGAGTATTACCTACTAGCGAAGTTGGCTCCACTCACTAATCTGTGTTGCGAAGTCTTCACTCTATCTTTTCTCCCACTAATTTGATCTGACTACCTCAGATCTGCTCTCTTCTGAACTACATTTTCCTAGCTATCCTGATCATCATCTCCTCTCATCTCCACCACTAGGCCAGACCTAGGTATATATATAGGACCTGAACTTTATCCCCATCTAGTGGTGGGATGTATAAATTACACCTAATAGGCCTGTTAACAGGGATTTTGCAGATACACAAATGCAAATTTATACATGACAACCTAGTGCTCTTAATAATATAAAAAAGTGCTTTTAAGCAGTGCCCACATGCACATAGTGGGATGCTGCATACCCCCATGGTAAAAAGTAAGTCGCCCTCGACATTGGTATTGTCTGAAGCTGTCGATCTCTATGCCGTGTCCTGAAATACACCATATACACACCTCCAAATATGCACATGTGAATATAGACATTGCAATGCATTATCATGACTCTTCAATAACCTCCTGTAAATAAAGGGTTATGCACAAAAATACATTCTAGGCCAATATATAAAATATATCACATACATTTTCTCTCCATGGTAGAGGTGTTACGGCCAAAATGGTTATAAGAGAATGATCTTACATTAGGGCAGTAAAGTCCATGATATGGGTGAAGACGATAAATTCCAGACCTAAAATGGGGTATAAAACATGTATAAAAACATTTTAAAGTGCAAACATTTTGTTGTAAAACAGTAGAGCACAGAAAAGTACTTCTGGGTACGTCACTTTAAACGTTGCATTAATAAAGTCCCTTGATTACCTGAAAATGGGGTAAAAAGAGGTTAAACATAGTAAAACACACAAGTATAGTGCAACATTCTTGAGGTAGGTGGAGTCCTGGATGGAGTCCTTGCAAAAGAACTTAGAGAGGGGCTCAATACAAAACAAGAAGAGAAGTCGTCTCCAACAATGGCAGCTCCTGCTCCATATTACTGATAAGACGGCCTACTTAATTGGATCCGAGCAGGAAGACACATCTGTCAGAATAGGGCTCCCAGAATCCCAGGAATCAGGGGATGATCCTTCTGGACGTCCCTCCATTACTTTCTGTTTAGGAGTAAATGGCAGACCAAGCTCCTGCTTCACCTTTTCAAAGATTGGAGACAGCTCTCTCTTTTCTTTATAAACCAGCCCAACAGTAGGGTCACTCTGGGTCACCGGATTTAGATTCTCAGTTGCCCCCTGTACTGAAGAGCCAGCAGGCTCCTCTCCATAGTGGGGAATAGCAAACCCCTGGCATTGCTGTACAGCCAACTGTTGAAGTAGCATTGCACAGTCCTCTGTAGCAGTATTGAGGCTCGGGCCTTTTTCTTCTAACCCTCTCCCTTTGGGGTTTGGGTTTGGTGTCAGGATCTTTGGTGACAATGGCAGGTTGCCAAAGGATGTTGGTTCCTGCAAACCCAGTAGCATATTGATTCTGGGTTGTACTGGGTGGTATATACTTTGCATGAGGCGGCCGCACAGGGGCGGTAGGAAGTTTCTTTTCTGACTCTTCCTCAGATTCAGAGTCTGGAGCTGGCCTACAAACTGCAGTGGCATAGGGCCCACGTGTACCCTCTGCAGGGGTGAACTCAACCACCTCGCCAATATACAGGCTATGTAGCCAAGGGGGAAGTTCTTTTCTTTTTACAGACCGGCAGTTCACGTAGTACTCACGATCTGTTGATAAGTCACGGATGAACCCGAATCCTCTCTGTTTACAGAAATCCAAGTCCTTCATTGTATTGTTTGCAGGCATGATTACGCGGCAGCGGGGCAGACTTTATTTCTGCTGACAACTTTGCTCAGAGTGCAATGTGCTCCATGGTGGGCCACGCTATAGTGGATACATTCACAGAGTGACCGGACCTTTCGGTTAATTTATGAGACTGGGGTTGCGGCGTCATGGTTGCATACTGACCTGCACTATCTTTTGCAGACTCAGGGCCACGGTCTTCACTGCGCTCCCTCCAGTGACGATCCCACAACTCCTGCACTCGAGCCTGCTGCTCCGGAGTCAACTCTATGGGGGTCCAAGGCAGAGCGGTGACCGGTTTCCGTCGCAATCATTTTCAGCTACAGAGCGCTCTAATTTTTCAGCCATGCTTCTCCTGCACTTTCTCTCTCTCTCTGCAGCGATCGGCACTTCTGTTTCTTATGTGCGCACGCACGTCACGCTCTTCCAAAGTTCCAGGCCCGCCTCCCAGGTCTGTTTGAATGACGGGAGTGGCGCAACCACTATCTACCACACGGGGGGTGGTCTCAGCAAGTTGGCTCTTCAGCACAGTATCGATCAGTACCCCTATTGGGTTTGGTTGTTTAGTAACACACAATGCTGGGGCAGTCTTTTGTGCATAAAGAGGTTTATAGGGGACTGTATCTACATCTGCACTTTCGTCCCAACTGTTAATAGGTAGTCACATTGTTAAGCCACACATAGTTCCACCCATTTTGGTGCGATGGTAGGGCTCTTCCTAGGGCAAAGAGGGCGGTGCTGTGTTGCATACAGGGTCGGCCTCTCAGGACCCCCACAGTACAGGTAGGATGGGCTTTAACTGGACAATTTTGCATAAAGGGGCGGCACACTATTTTCCTGCTCTGCAGGGGGTGTCGCCAACTTGCACACAGTGATGGCGCAGTATTATTTTTCAAATCGGTGCTCCGGCGGCCATATTAATTTCACAGTAACAGTCTATTCACTGACAGCAAGCAGTTATAGTGAAACACAAATGTTGGATTTTCTCACTTTTGACACTTTTGATGCTGGGGACTAGTATAGCACCTCCATATACTTTGCAATTAGTTTGAACAGTTCTGGACCCCAAAACAGCGTAGGATAAGCAAAAGTCTCTCAAGCAAATAAAGGGGCTTATTCACATGCGACAGTCTCTCAAATATGGCGCAAGGGTTAATATCCTGTTCGTGACGCCAATAAAAAGTTATGCAGCCAGCCAGTCGCAGGGGGAACACATGAGGTGCACAGTGGACTGATGAGGGGCCAAATAATATAGCACACAGTTCATCAGTTTACTCACTGTTAGTAGATAGCCTCCCTGGGCTGGCAGCACAGTGTTGAGGTGGACAGCACGCAATCCTCCGGGGCACACTCTGTGGTAGGAAGCATCAGCCAAGATGGTGGTTGAGGTTCCCTTGATGTTAAGGGTGCTTAGGGTGCTTGTTGCGGCTGAGTCCCTTGATGGTTTTTGTCGTGACACCAGTACCGTTAATGGTGGTACAACCATAGGTAGTAATAATGAGGTAGACAGTGGTAAGATGCAACTCACAACTTTTACTTTGAATGTCTCTTGCTTGCAGCAGTACAATTATGCAGTCTCTAGATGGTACAGAGTTAATTCTGCAAATCCACTGTTTCTAGGCTTTTTAGGTTTCTTGGTTTTGGAGCAGTGGGTTAGGTGTACCTGGTTCCTTTAGATGTGCTGGATCTTATTCTTTGTCTTTCCCTACAAGCTGAATATTCTGGACAGAAAAACTCAACTGTCTATTAGAAGTTTGGTGTGGTTGCCTGAAGCTATAAACCTCCACCATGCAAAGGTGTCTGTGGCCCTCAATAATGGCTCTTATCACCGATGAATTCCTAGGAATGCTTGTTTCTTTTCCAGGGAGGCAAACTCTTCTCCTACTGGTCAGGGATGCAAGTCTACAGCCCGGCTACAGAAGGAAAACGCTCTTCTGCGCCTCACATCTGAGTATCACCTACTAGCGAAATTGGATCCACTTACTAATCTGTGTTGCGAAGTCTTCACTCTATCTTTCCTCCCACCTCACTACCTCAGATCTGCTCTCTTCTGAACTACATTTTCCTAGCTATCCTGATCATCATCTCCTCTCATCTCCACCACTAGGCTTGACCTATATATATATATATATATATAGGACCTGAACTTTATCCCCATCTAGTGGTGGGATGTATAAATTACACCTAATAGGCTTGTTAACAGGGATTTTGCAGATACACAGATGCAAATTTATACATGACAACCTAGTGCTCTTAATAATATAAAAAAGTGCTTTTAAGCAGTGCCCACACACACGTAGTGGGACGCTGCATCATCACTAATCATAAATCAATATAATGCTATGCGACCCCGTAAGTGCTGGAAGGTCAGGACCAATGCTCTCCCTAACACACACTGCGAGTTCAATGCGTGGAACTTGCTCGTGTGAAAGGGGCCTATTAGGGTCTGTTGAGTTTCCACCATTTATGCCAGCATTCTGTCAGAGAAAGAATACACTGCATGCAGAATGCCAGAAAGCCTGCCACAGATGAGAACTTAAAGAGCATAAACCATATGTTTTTCCTTGTCTCATTCTGGAACATCTACCATTGTTAACAGTTCTATTATCAGTTTGTCCAGCGCAATATAGGCATTACAACAGAAAAGAAATCTAATGTACTTTAGGGAGAAAAATCTGAAATGTAAGGATGTAGGACATTCAAATGCAAAACAAGTGATGAGCCATTCAATCCCACTATCCATCTGTTGTGATAGTATTGAAATAGAGTACCTTCATATGTTTCATATCCTGGCACAGCAGCTAAAGTGTGGATTTCATGAAATAGCTATATCCTTATAAACAACAAGCTCTCAGTTCCAAGATAGAGTTCATTATTGTGTGATGCACAGAAAAAGGCAAGTGCGAGTACAATATACCAGTCTATGTGAATAAACAGTACTCATTTTATAGGATTAATAGGAAATTCATAGGCAAGAATGAAATCATATGTTAGAAAGCAACCCATCAGTATATTATGGAATAATACTAATGCTTTACATTATCATTAGCGTTGAGCAAATCGAAGTTAACAAAGTGGAATTTGCTCTGAATTTCAGGAACAATTCGATTTGTCGGGAAGCCAAACTTCCTGGCGCTTTGTGGTAACAAATCACATTTTTTGTGATTGGCAAAAAAAATCACCTCATCCACTTGAGCGCAGAAGCCTTTGCGCCCCCATCTTGATTGAAAAAAAAAAACATGCCAATTATAGTGTGCGCTGACGTGTGACGTCACCACGCCTGTCCAGCGTTATGATGTTATCAATTTACCCTTTTTCTTTCATCAAGATGTCCACCATGGCCTCTCCACAATCAAATGGATGAGGTGAGTATATATGTTTTTGTTTTAACCCCTGATTAACCTCCTGATGAATGTGACTCTCAGATGCTGCAATAAGTATTGATCGCGGCATCTGAGGGCTAAAATGACGGGGGCGGAGCAGAGAAATGCGATTCGTTACAAAGCCATTTGAAACTAATCAAATTTCTTGACAAAATTCGGCGAAGCAGTCAAATCAAATTTTTGCTAACTTTGCTCATCTGTAATTATAATAATTGTCACAGTGAAGTAATAGTTCATTCACAACAACATTATTTATCTAGTTGCCATGTTTGGTGCATGTACATTAACATTTCATTTACAGTATAATAAAGGGGTTGACCCACAATTAAGTATTAACTCATACTGTGTAAAACAGGAAAAGTTTTCAATCGGAATCATTTAAAAATACATACTTATAAATGATTTTTACAAGCAAACTTACTACTGTGTAGCTGTGCACTACCCTCCTGCATTTTCATCTACAGGAACGATAAGATTAGAAAGAAAGCTGTCCTCTTATTTTCGCCTTCTTTTAAGGACTTTGAAGTTCAGCTTTTCTCATAACAATTATAAAGTACAGTCAAGTCAATGCTAAATTATGAATAACACTTAGCACCAATTATCATTACATAAGAATTTAGCCTTTTTTATGTTGTTGTAGTATGTAGTATCTGCCATGCCATTACTATATCTTGCGGTAGAGCATTGCAGAGTTTGACAACTCTGTCTATAAAGAAACGGAGTTTCTTTCACTTTCCCTTTCTAAAATGTCTTTCCTCCACATGTAAAGGATGTCTCTTGGTTCTTTGTACAATTATTAAGATACATTCTAAGGCTACATGCACACGACCGTATGTATTTTGCGGTCCGCAAATTGCGCATCCGCAAAAAAAAAAGATGACGTGAGTATGGCAACCTTTTTTTTTTGCGGATCCATTGTAACAATGCTTATCCTTGTCCGCAAAACGGACAAGAATAGGACATGTTCTATTTTTTTTTTGCAGAGCTACGGAACGGAGCAACGGATGTGGACAGCACACATATTTGTCTGAGCTAAAAAAGCATGATTTTTCAAGCTCCTTATTGTAAAAGAGACTTCTCATTCCATTTAATAATTTAGGGAAAGAAGGGATGCAAATGAGCTCTTAACAAGCTCTGCCTCTAATGCCACCAGATGTAAGGCCGCTAGCCTATAAGTCAATGTTCGACTCACCCACCTTTAAACTCTCTCTCCAGCTCCTCTATATTCTTTTTAGGGCTCATACTCACAAATGTATTTTCTTTCCGTGTCTGTTCCATTTTTCAATGGGTCCGCAACAAAAAAACTGAAGTTACTTTGTGTGCATTCCGTTTCCTTATGTCCGTATTTCCGTTCCGCAAAAAAATAGAACATGTCCTATTATTGTTCGCATTACGAACAAGGATAGTACTGTTCTATTAGGGGCCAGCGGTTCCGTTCCGCAAAATACGCAATGCACACGGACATCATCCGTATTTTTTGCGGACCGCAAAATACATACGGCCATGTGAATGAGCCCTTTCAATGTAGAGCCCAGAATTTAATCCCATATTTGAGAAACGGTTTACAAGCAGCTTGTACAAAGGCAATAGTATATCAGAATCACAAAGTTTTTAAAAAAAAAATCCAAAGTATGAATACAAATAGGTGGCCATCTTAATGCCCATATACATATGATAAATACCGGAAAAAACAAATAGAACAATACATTATAACATCAAGTGTTAAACCTTATATCCTTAAACCCAGTAACTCCCCAAGCCACCCCACACCCTCACCAGTTGTCATCCCTGGTAGCAATGCGACCCCGACCAACGGCTCACCAACTCCCAGAACGGATTACTACATCAGTGCCAAAGGGCCCATACTTTTTCCCACTCATTCAGTTGTTTTGCCCCCTTTGCATTTTATATGTTCGAATTAATTTATTCTGTGCATCTAGTTTTTCCACTCTGTAAGTACGGGCTACTTATCAGATCCCCACCTTTTAAGAATCAGGACTTTAGCAATTAAAAACCCTTTTAACCAAAGTACTTGATCCGTATTTTTTTTTACCTTCATAGGGAAATATCCCGAATAATGCATATTCTAAGTTGGGTTCTATTTTTAATTCAGAACTCAGCCCTAGTGCCTTGAAAATACTTCACCAATAACGCTGAATGACAGGGCAATTCCATAATAGGTGAATAAACCCAGCATCATTACTCTTACATTTCAGGCAACAATACTCCCTATCCTTATTTTTATATATTTTGGACAGTAATACCGGGGTATAGTATAGTCGGTGCACTATTTTGTACTGTATTAACCTGTGGTTACTGAAGATCGAGGCTTTTTTAATATTTTGATAAATCTCTCCCCAGTGTAGTGAGGTGCTCCTCCCTAATTCCGCCTCCCATTTTAATTTGTTTTTAAACTTAACAACCTTAACCAATTCTTTTAGTAATTTACCATAAATTTGTGAGATTTTAAAGTTAGTCCCAAAAGAAGTAAAACAAAAATGCAGAAACAATTGTTCCTGAATATTATTATTTTTTTATTGGTCGTGGCGTCAAGTGCGTGCATTAATTGAGCATATCTAAATCGGCACAGTGCAGTAATTTCTATACTGGAATTAAAGGGGTTGGCCATTTTGCATGTATTTTCTACTACTGTGTGGGAGGCAGGAAAAAAGTACTTTTCCTAATATATGTCGTTAAGTAGATCTGCCTGTTTTTCCTACAATCTGATGACAAGCCCCCTGAGCCCTGCTCTGCCGTGCAGCCAGTTCGTCCATGGCTGCACGCGACATGGAGGAGCTTCGTCCATGCCTGCAGAGTAAATGCGCATGTGCTGCTTTTCCTCATCCTCTCAGCGCATGCCCAGTCTGCCACTGGCGCCCCAGCCTCACGTAACCCTAACCCCCCCATCTGGCACTTCTACTGTGTCCAGGGTCGGTGCCTGGAGCTGACACATTACCGGTAGGAATGTCCCGATACCGATACCAGTATCGGTATCGGGACCGATACTGGACATTTTCAGAATACTTGTACTCATGCAAATGTCCCCTATACCACTGCTGATACCTGCTGGCCGCTTGCGGCGGCGCTCTCAGCAGTTTGGCGTGGGGGAAGGAATTCTGTGACTCGTATTCCCGGCACCCGGCCTCTGAGAGGACGCTGTGATCCGCACAATTAACAGTTAATTGCGCGGATCATAGCACTCTCTCAGAGGTCGGGTGCCGGTACTGTTCTTCAGTCTCTGCATTAATGGCAGTGGGCACTGCGCCCCCCCTCCCTCCCCAGTATTAATCATTGGTGGCAGTGGCCACAGGGTCCCCCTTCCCCCTATCATTGGTGGCAGTGGCCACAGGGTCCCCCCCATCATTGGTGGCAGTGGTTAGTTCCGATCTGAGTCCCAGCAGTGTAAGGCTGGGGCTCCGATTGGTTACCATGGCAGCCAGGATGCTACTGAAGTCCTGGCTGCCATGATATGTTAGTGAGCAGCATTATACTCACATGCGCCGTGGCATTGCACTGCTGGGACTCCGATCGGAACTGACCACTGCCTGATGGGGAGGGGGGAGGAGGGGGACCCTGTGGCCACTGCCACCAATGATTAATACTAGGGGGGGGTTGAGTTACCAGAGGGGGCTGATAAGAGGGAGAGGCTGGGGGGCTGATCAGAGGCTGGGGGGCACATGAGAGGCTGGGAGGCACATGAGAGACTGTGGGGCTGATGAGAGGCTGGGGGGCACATGAGAGGCTGGGGGCACATGAGAGGCTGGGGGGCTGATGAGAGGCTGGGGGCTGATGAGAGGCTGGGGGGCACATGAGAGGCTGGGGGGCTGATGAGAGGCTGGGGAGCTGATGAGAGGCATGGGGCTCTTATCTGAGGTCAGAGTGGGGGTCATTCACATTGGGGTCTGAGCTGAGGTCTGATTGTGGGTCTGATCTGAGGTGTCATGAAAAAAGAAAATCGTATTGTCCCCCTTTAAAACCTAGGTGTGTCTTGTAGGGCGAAAAATACAGTAGATAGGAGATAGATAGCTAGATAGAAAGATATGGGATAGATAGATATTAGATAGATACATATGAGATATAGATAGAATATAGATAGATAGATAGATAGATAGATACAAGATAGATAGATAGATATTAGATAGATAGAAGATAGATATGAGATAGATAGATAGTTATTAGATAGATACAAGATAGATATGGGATAGATATTAGATAGATATAAGATAGATTCACACGACCGTGTTTTTCTTCCGTGTCCGTTCCGCAATTTTTGAGGACAATGCACGGACCCATTCATTTCTATGGGTCCACAAAAATTGCGGAATGCCTTTCATTGTCATCCGTGTGCTGTCCATTCAGTGTGTCCGTTCCTTTTATTTTAGAACATGTCCTATACTTGGCCGCATATCATGGTCCGTGGCCCCATAGAAAGTCATTGGGTCCATAAAAAACAGATAGCACACGGAAATGCATCCGTATGTCATCCGTTTTTTTTGCGGACCCCTGGACTGAAAACATTCTAGGAAACCCCATTTCAGTTTTTTGCGGACTGTGAAAAACGGATGACACACGGAAGCACCATGTCCATATTATACGGCCTTACGGAACTGAAACGGAAAGATAAGGGAATGCTCCCTTATGCTGACTTGTCTGTGATCAAATGACACCTGAGGTGCTGTTGTTACTATGGTATCATAGTTGGCCAAGGATGTCATGTGACCACTCCTCTGAAGATGCTTGCTGTGATGCATGCTGGGATTTTTACTTTCCCTTTGCTGCAGCTCCACCCACACAGACTGTCATCTATGGGAGCATACTATGCTGAACACATTAGAAAAATTATACATACACAGTATATCTCTAATTATACTAATATAATCTCTTGGCTTTAGTTATTATCTGGGCCATTTTTTTTTTTTTTTTGCGTATGGTAGCCAACCCCTTTAAGTTCCATCACGGATTTTAGTTCACCTAAGTTCATAATGTGAGAAATCATAGTTATGCCTCTCCGAGTCCAATAATTGCACTCTGCAAACTCAAATAATTTGCCTAGATTCCTATTTTCCCAGAGATGCATAAAATATAATACCTGTGTAACCTTTAAAATTGCTCTAATCTTGTTCCTTCTGTAGCATCTTGCTTAATAGGCAAGTTGTTCCCCGTGATCCTAAGTAACCAGTTTCAAGAATACTAAATATATTCTTCTGGGGACGTTTCTAGTCTCCGGTAAGGTATTGAACAAGATGATTATTCCCTGTGTACATACACCATTGTATTTGTGCACTTAAATAATATCCCTGTAAGTATGGCAAATTAAGCCCCCGTCTACTTCTGCTAACCACAAAAATCTTTGATTTATACGTACTCTTTTTCTGCCTCATATCAGATCATTAATTTGTTTTTCCAGGAGGTTAAATAAGGCGTCATCGATCCAGATAGGGCAGACAGCCACCACACAGAGAATCACAATATCATCTTGACTAAAGTGATTCTGTCAGCTTGTGAGAGCGGTAACTTCTGCCAAGCTCTAACCTTCTCTTTGATTTAATTTATCGTGGGAGGGATATTTAGCGCATTATATCCCTTGTAGGAAGGCGCAAGGGTCCGTCATTGAAGGAAGGTACGTGTCACCGAGGTTCCTGGCCTCGGTGAGATAAGAACCAGTTATTTTATGTGTCAGCTGCAGCTAGTGCTCACTGACACTGTTTTATTCTTAGTGTGGCTGAAAAGCCGATCCGGGCCGGTTCTTATTGGGAGCAGCCAAAGAGCAGGGTGGGTGGCTGTTCCCCACATCCAGGCCAGGTTTTGGGCTGGGGTTTAAAAGCCCAGCCAGAAGCTCAGCTGGGTGTGGTCTGTTCCTCCAAGTGAGAGTGGAGCTGTGAAGGCTCTGGGCTTCTAGGAGCTGCATGAGAGCCGCCAGCTGGAAGCCAAGCGCCCTAAAAGCCTGCTGTGGACATCCAGGTGACTTGTTTGTTTGAGTTTGGTGGACTTTGAAAAAACCACGGAGGAATTCCTGCGGTGTGAATTAACACCAGGACTCTGCCAAGTGTTTGTTTTATTTTGTTCCTTGTTGTGTGAATAAACACTGACTTTTGCTTTACAACCTTGTTTTTGCCTCTGTACTGCGTCCGCTTACCCTGCCTACCAGAGCGAATCCCTACAATTGGTGGCTTGGAGCGGGCAAGCGCAGTGAGGCTGGCGTGAACGCCGAAAATATTTTTTTCTCACGGTTATATGTCATATATCAAACCGGCTAGATTCAAACTGGTGTCAAGAGACGAAATGGAGGCTGTTATGAAGGCCCTCGTGGAAGCTAACCTGCAGCAACGCGAGGCTAATAAGCAGCAGCAGGAGACCAACCAGTTGCTGCTACAACATGTAATGGCGTTACAGTCAGCAGGAGCAACCCCAAGCTTACATGATGCCCGGAAAGCAGTACGTGCAGCGATCCCTAAAATGACCCCCGCAGACGATGTCGAGACCTACCTGGCGATGTATGAAAAAGTGGCCACCAGGGAATGCGCTGGAGATGGTCGACCTGGTGGAGCGCTATGAGGCTACCCGGAACTTACAGGGGGGTTCTGTTGGGAGGGGGGCAGTCAGATCCCGTAACTCTCCACCCCGGACCCAACAACCGGTGCCCACCAAACCTGCCCGGGATATAACCCCTGTGGACCCCGCTCCAATAATCTGCTGGCGGTGTCGGGAGCCAGGTCATGTTCGAGCGGACTGTCCACGTCAGGGGGAACCCATGGACACGAACTGTGGCTTCCGTCAATCATTATATGCCAGGAAACTGTGTGCAGTGGGTGCTTCGGAGTCTCTGAACCACCTATGCCAGGTTGAGGGGGGAGACACTCCAGCGGAGGCTCTGTTGGACTCAGGAAGTCTGGTGACCCTGGTAAGGGCTTCCCTGGTACGCTCCGCTGAGTACACCGGCCGTAAAGTTGGAGTCATGTGTATCCATGGGGACTTAAAAGACTATCCTACTGCTATGGTGTCTCTGTCTACGGTTTCCGGCAGGTGGATCCACGAGGTGGCTGTTGCAACCCACCTCCACTATGAACTTATAGTAGGGAGAGACTTCCCGGGTTTCACGGCACTGTGGCCGGTTCTGAGAGTGACTGATATGCATGATACAGGTGTAACCCTAGCAGAATGGCCTGGCTCAGGGGGGAGACCAGAACCCTGGGAACCTGAGTCTAAAGGTCCCGCAGTAGGGGTGACCGCCACTTTGGTGGAAGAGGAGGAGACAACCCCGTTGAGTGTAATGGTGGGAGACATGGAGGACTTGCCGCCGGGGCCTGAGCTGGCAGACCTCAATGTCTCCGGGGATAATTTTGGTACCGCGCAACACCGGGATCCAACCTTGTCCCGAGCCTGGGTAAATGTGCTAATAATAGATGGTGAACCACAACAACCAGGGGCAGAGTTGGTGTTCCCCCGTTTTGTGGTCCATCAGGATATGTTGTATCGGGTTAATCAGCTGCGAGGTGAATCCATTGAACAGTTGGTGGTGCCTCAGGCTTATCGCAAACTCGTGTTAGAGTTAGCACACCAGCATGTTCTCGGGGGTCATCTGGGAATGCAGAAAACACAGGACCGGATACTACAACGGTTTTACTGGCCCAGTGTGTTTAAAGAGGTGGACGAGTTCTGTAAGTCTTGCCCGACCTGCCAGGCAACTAGCCCCCAGCACCTTTTTCGCAGTCCCTTGGTACCCCTCCCGATCATTGAGGTACCGTTTGAGCGAATCGCTATGGACCTGGTAGGTCCTGTACCAAAGTCCGCCCGGGGACACCAGCACATCTTGGTTGTCCTTGATTACGCTACTCGGTACCCGGAGGCAGTGCCACTGCGACATACTTCTGCGAAACTTATAGCTAAAGAGCTAATGGAGATGTTCTCCCGAGTGGGGCTACCTAAAGAGGTCCTGACTGACCAGGGGACCCCTTTTATGTCCAAGGTCATGAGGGAACTCTGCAAGTTGCTGCGTATAAAACAGTTACGGACGTCCGTGTACCATCCACAAACGGATGGACTGGTGGAAAGGTTTAATAAAACTCTAAAAACCATGTTAAAAAGGGTGGTGACCAAAGATGGAAAGGATTGGGACCTTCTTCTGCCCTATCTCATGTTCGCAGTGCGAGAGGTGCCCCAGGCCTCTACTGGGTTCTCGCCCTTCGAATTGCTATATGGCAGACATCCTCGTGGCTTGTTGGACGTAGCCAAGGAGGCATGGGAACAACAACCCACTCCACATAAAAGCGTCCTGGAATATGTTACCAAGATGCAACAGCGGATAGAGACCGTTTTGCCTCTTGTCAGGGAACATATGGAGGCCGCTCAGCGAGCCCAGAGTCGGATCTATAATCGGCAGGCTCGGGTCCGGAACTTTAACCCGGGTGATCGGGTTTTGGTTCTGGTGCCGACAGTGGACAGTAAGTTCCTAGCCAGGTGGCAGGGGCCCTACGAGGTACGTGAAAAAATAGGAGAGGTAAATTACAAAGTACACCAGCCGGGGAGGCGGAAGCCGGAGCAGGTTTACCATGTTAATTTGCTAAAACCTTGGAAGGATAGGGAAACCTGTACGGAAGAAAGCCCGCGACCGGGCTTTCTTGGACAAGAGGTTCCGGCTCCTAAGTCTGATGCAAGGGAAGCGGTTGCCACAATAAAAATTGCTGACAGCCTCTCCCCTAAACAGGCTCAGGAAACCAGGGAGTTTGTTAGTCGGAACACGGATGTGTTCTCAGACCTCCCTGGACGCACTTCCGTAATCCAACATGATATTGTCACCGAGCCTCAGGCAAAAATCCGGTTAAAAGCATACCGAGTACCCGAGGCTCGGCGAAAAGCCATCTCGGAGGAAGTGCAACTTATGTTGCAGTTGGATGTTATCGAGGAGTCTAAAAGTGAGTGGGCCAGTCCGATAGTATTAATACCCAAGCCAGACGGGACATTGAGGTTCTGTAATGACTTCCGCAAACTTAATGAGGTGTCCAAATTTGACGCGTATCCCATGCCCCGAGTGGATGAGCTTATTGAAAAGTTGGGCCAAGCCCGGTATTTTTCTGTGTTGGACCTCACCAAAGGCTACTGGCAGGTACCCTTGACAGAGGCTGCCAAAGAAAAAACGGCTTTTGTCACGCCAGAGGGGCTGTATCAGTACAAGGTATTACCCTTTGGTCTACATGGCGCTCCCGCCACGTTTCAAAGGCTAATGGATATTGTACTCCGTCCACATCGTCGATACGCTTCGGCGTACCTGGACGATATCGTTGTCCATAGCACCGACTGGGAAAGTCACCTTCCTAAAGTACAGGCTGTAGTGGACTCCCTTCGAAAAGCGGGACTAACAGCTAACCCAAAGAAATGTGCAATAGGGTTAGAGGAGGCTAAATACCTTGGGTATGTCATTGGACGTGGAGTCCTTAAACCCCAAGTGAGCAAAATAGAAGCGATACGGAATTGGCCCCGACCTGCCACCTCTAGACAAGTAAGGTCATTCCTGGGAATAGTGGGCTATTACATGAGGTTCGTTCCCCATTTTGCCACTTTAGCGGCTCCGTTGACAGGGCTTTTAAAGGGATGGAAGTCCGTGATAGTCCGCTGGAATGACCAGGCGGAAGAGGCTTTCTCCGCTTTGAAGTCGGCCCTGTGTGGGTCCCCGGTTTTGGTGACGCCCGACTTCAAGAGGGAATTTGTGGTCCAGACTGATGCCTCCGAAGTAGGCCTCGGTGCGGTACTGTCTCAGGAAGTCAACGGGGAGGAGCATCCCGTTGTCTTCCTCAGCCGTAAGCTCACTCCAGCGGAGACCCGGTACAGTATAGTGGAGAGAGAGTGCCTGGCCATCAAGTGGGCACTCGAGTCTCTCCGCTATTATCTGTTGGGGAGGAAATTCCGTCTGGTGACCGATCACTCCCCTCTCAAGTGGATGAGCCAGGCCAAAGAGAGGAATGCTCGGGTCACCAGGTGGTTCTTATCGCTGCAAAACTTCAAGTTCACAGTAGAACACAGGGCAGGCCGGTTACAGGGAAACGTGGATGCCCTGTGCCGAGTACACTGTCTGGCGTGTGTTCACCCCCTCAGGGTTGAACAAAGGGGGGAGGTATGTAGGAAGGCGCAAGGGTCCGTCATTGACGGAAGGTACGTGTCACCGAGGTTCCTGGCCTCGGTGAGATAAGAACCAGTTATTTTATGTGTCAGCCGCAGCTAGTGCTCACTGACACTGTTTTATTCTTAGTGTGGCTGAAAAGCCGATCCGGGCCGGTTCTTATTGGGAGCAGCCAAAGAGCAGGGTGGGTGGCTGTTCCCCACATCCAGGCCAGGTTTTGGGCTGGGGTTTAAAAGCCCAGCCAGAAGCTCAGCTGGGTGTGGTCTGTTCCTCCAAGTGAGAGTGGAGCTGTGAAGGCTCTGGGCTTCTAGGAGCTGCATGAGAGCGCCAGCTGGAAGCCAAGCGCCCTAAAAGCCTGCTGTGGACATCCAGGTGACTTGTTTGTTTGAGTTTGGTGGACTTTGAAAAAACCACGGAGGAATTCCTGCGGTGTGAATTAACACCAGGACTCTGCCAAGTGTTTGTTTTATTTTGTTCCTTGTTGTGTGAATAAACACTGACTTTTGCTTTACAACCTTGTTTTTGCCTCTGTACTGCGTCCGCTTACCCTGCCTACCAGAGCGAATCCCTACACCCTGTAATTCCGTACCAATTTTTATCCCTATATAATCCATTAAATCTGTAGGGGAAAGTTCCCGCACTTTTACATCTATACACGGAACAGTGCGATTCAGTGTGATTTTTCTTTTTAAATACCTTAAAATCTCAATTAGCTCTTTTCAGCACCAAGGGGGCAGCCAGAAGCCTTGGAGCACTGCTAGTGAAACACTGTTCTCCTCTTTGCACCTCCCCCCACTCTCTCCTGTGATTGACAGTGCTAGGCCTCTCATCCAGTCCTGTATTCTTGTGCCTCTGCTGTGGCTTGATGACTGGGTGCTTGCAAACTCGATCTGATGCTGCTTCCAGAGCAGTGCAGATCCAGGCTGCACTTGCGCTGAGTACACGGCAGTCCACCTAGAAGGGGAGGCACCGGCTTCAGTGCGTCTGTCTCTAGGTGTAGTCTTACGTCATTGGTGCATGCACACTCTGGATCTGTGCTGCTTGGAAAACAACAATGAGATGTCTATCCCTGTCAATCGAAGGGGATTAGGGTGTGCAGAGAGGAGAAGGGCATTTCAATAGCAGTGCTCCAAGGCTTTTGGCTGGTCTATTGGTGCATGAAAGAGCTAATCAGGAGCATCTCTATGTACAGATGCAGTACCCCAGAATAGAGTACTTGCAAATTGTTTCTTGTTGTATAATGCTCTGATGTATTGTATTGTATATTAACAATCCTGACTCTGTCCTTGGGGGGAAGTTAGGTGATGGGTGTAGGTCCACCCCCAGTTCAGTGTAGTGTGTGTTAGCTAAGGTAGTGAGAGGAGCTTTATATACACACTACTTGGAGCTTTGCATCAAGAAAGCAATCTCTACTTTATAGCACTCCAGAAAAGAAAGAGAAAGAAAAAAACTAAAAGATCCAGAATCTGCATGGCTGAGCATTGAAGTCAGTTAGTGAGCTATTTGCTATTTACGGCTGATACCACATACTTTATTGGCACTGATACTACAGTGCCAATACACTCTTCCACACTTTGACACGGTCCTGGACAGCTGTACCCCTCAGCTGGGAATTACAGACATGTTTGCAAGGACCTTTATTGCCAACCTTAGATTCTGCAGAGAGAGACAGAGGGGGGGGGGGGGGAGACTTTGGAGAGACAGAGGGAAGGAGTCCTACAAGACCCATCCTGCTTATATCTATACATTAATATCACATTAGTAAATCATCCATTTTCTACAACTGTCCTGGTTACTAACTCTTGCACCATTCACGATATATCACAGCACCTATGGATGGAGTAGAGTTAACACTCCTGTTTTCTGAGATTTCTGAGTTGTGTTATCTAATCTAAGCAAACACCTTCAATTGCTTTTAAATGGCGATGAGTTAAGAAATTTGAGTTAAGAGCTGGAGTGCTAACCCTGCTACATCTGTATATCTTCAGTCGTGCACCTGTGCAACACTCATGACACCAAGGGCACCCCAACTACCATCAGGTAGGAGCCCCAACATCACGGTGTGCCACCAAGGAATAAAGGGTGCACCCTCCTGTCATGTCGCACCCTCCTGTCACTGCATCTGTGTGAGGATTGCCACTGTAAGAAACTGTTGCAGCCAGTCTCACTACCACGCCCATCCTCCACCCAAATCTTCTGGGGGCAGTGACACAAAGAAAACTAAGGAATCTTTTTAATCAGCATGATCAATCATACCAGGCAATATGCTTCATTTAAGGGTCCATTCACACGTCCGTTTTTTCTTTCCTGATCTGTTCCGTTTTTTCAGGAACAGATCAGGACCAGATCTGGACCCATTCATTTTCAATGGGTCCTGGAAAAAATCGGACAGCACAATGTGTGCTGTCCGTTTCCGTTGTTCCGTTCCGCATGTCCGTTTAAATATAAAACATGTCCTATTCTTGTCCTGAAAAATCGGATCCTGGTACAATACAAAGTCAATGGATCCGCAAAAAACGGATGACATTCGGATGTCATTCCGTATGTCATCCGTTTTTTGCGGATTCCGTTCCTGGAAACACATAACAAATTTTTTTTTTTTTTTTTTTTTCAATTTTTTTTCAAAGAAATCCAAACAACTTTATTTGATTATTGAAATGTATACATGTGTCCGTTTTTTGCGGATCCGCAAAAAACGGATGACATACGGAAACATTTTCAGGAACAACGGATCCGCAAAAAACGGACCGTTTTTCAGGATGAAAAAAAACAGGACGTGTGAATGGACCCTAACAGGCTTGATCATGCTGACAGATGTTCTTTAAGGCTCTTTTCCATGTGTCAACTGACAAGGCAGTTATCAGTAAGCACAAGGGAGAGCTGTATTTATAATATGCAACAATCATCTTTTTCTATATTAAATGATCTACAGCTACTGCAATCACTATTTCCCATACAGCTTAATTGTTTCTTGGCAGCAGATCTGTTTATCAAGAATTTTTTGGGGTATGCCATGAAAATGATCACTTGACAAACACACATTAGGAACTCTCCCTTACGAAAATTGCACCGATTTTTGGCCTATTTAACTCCTTAAGCACCTTGCAATTTTTCACCTTAAGGATCAGCCCATTTTTTGCAAATCTGAATGTGTCACTTTACATCGTAAAAACTTTAAGACGCTTTTACTTATCCAGGCCTTGTTTTCTTGTCACATATTGTACTTCATGACAGTGGTAAAATTTTGTCAAAATATTTCATTTTTATTTATAAAGAATACAAAATTTACCAAAAATTTGGAAAAATTTTCAAATTAGCAAATTTCATTTTCTCTACTTTTATAATACATAGTAATAAGTCCAAAAATAGTTATTACTTTACATTCCCCCATATGTCTACTTCATGTTTGGATCATTTTGTGAATGCCATTTTATTTTTTGGGGACGTTAGAAGGGTTAGAAGTTTAGAAACAAATCTTGAAATTTTTCAGAAAATTTTTTAAACCCACTTTTTAAGCACCAGTTCAGGTCTGAAGTAACTTTGTGAGGCTTACATAATAGAAAACACCAAAAAATTACCCCAGAAGGAAAGGAACCCCATTTGGTTTTGGAAGGCAGATTTCACTGGGATAATTTTAAGCTGCCATGTCACATTTGAAGACCCCCTGATACACCCCTAGAGTAGAAACTCCAAAAAAGTAGCCCCATTTTATAAACTACACATCTCAGGGTGTTCAAAACTGATTTTACAAACTTTGTTATGGTGATCCACAAGAATTAATGGAAAATGGAGATGAAGTTTCAGAATTTCACTTTTTGGGCAGATTTTCATTTTTGCTGTAATACAGCAAGGGTTAACAGCCAAACTAAATTCTATATTTCTTGCCTTGATTCTGTAGTTTACAGAAACACCCCATATGTGGTTGTAAACTGCTGTACGGGACACGGCAGGGCGCAGAAGGAAAGGAACACCATATGGTTTTTGGAAGGCAGATTTCACTGGGATAATTTTAAGCTGCCATGTCACATTTGAAGACCCCCTGATGCACCCCTAGAGTAGAAACTCCAAAAAAGTAACCACATTTTGGAAACTACGGGATAAGGTGGCAGTTTTGTTTTTTAAACTCGTTTTGGTGGCAGTTTTGTTGGTACTATTTTAGGGTACATATGATTTTTGGTTGCTCTATATTACACTTTTTGTGAGGCAAGGTAACAAAAAATAGCTGTTTTAGCATTGTTTTTATTTTATGTTATATTTTTGTTGTGTCTCCATATTCTGAAAGCCATAGTTTTTAAAAAAAAATTGGGGCGACTGTCTTATGTAGGGGCTCATTTTTTTTGTTATGAGATGACGGTTTGATTGGTACTATTTTAGGCTGCATATGACTTTTTGATCGCTTGGTATTACACTTTTTGTGATGTAAGGTGCCCAAAAAAATGGCTTATTGACACACTTTTTTTTTTTTTTTTTTTTCACAGTGTTTGCCTGAGTGGTTAGGTCATTTGATATTTTTATAGAGCAGGTTGTTACGGATGTGGCAATTTTAGCAGAATAATAGAAGTTTAAAAAAAAAAAATCATATTTTAATGTCTCCATTGTCTGAGAGTGATAGTTTTTTTTATTTTTTTACCAATTCTCTTAGGTAGGGGCTCACTTTTTGAAGGTTTCGGTGACAGTTTGATTGGTACTATTTAGGGGGCATATGCCTTTTTGATCGCTTGGTGTTGCAATTTTTGTGATTTAAGGTAACAAAAAAAGGCTTTTTTTACATAGTTTTTATTTTTTTATTTGTTTACGGTATTCATCTGAGGGGTTAGTTCATGTGATATTTTTATACAGCAGGTTCTTACGGATGCAGTGATACCTAATATGTATACTTTTTTAATTTAAGTTTTACACAATAACAGCATTTAAAAAAATATACACTGCTCAAAAAAATAAAGGGAACACAAAAATAACACATCCTAGATCTGAATTAATTAAATATTCTTCTGAAATCACACAAAAATTAAAAATGAGAAATTAAATTTTTTAACACATGGAGGTCTGGATTTGGAGTCACACTCAAAATGAAAGTGGAAAACCACACTACAGGCTGATCCAACTT
Organism: Bufo gargarizans; assembly: GCF_014858855.1. NCBI lineage: Eukaryota > Metazoa > Chordata > Amphibia > Anura > Bufonidae > Bufo > Bufo gargarizans. The sequence continues at coordinate 122,061,850 of NC_058087.1, read as the reverse complement.
TGATGTAATGTCCTTAAAACAAGTCAAAATGAGGCTCAGTAGTGTGTGTGGCCTCCACGTGCCTGTATGACCTCCCTACAACGCCTGTGCATGCTCCTGATGAGGTGGTGGACGGTCTCCTGAGGGATCTCCTCCCAGACCTGGACTAAAGCATCTGACAACTCCTGGACAGTCTGTGGTGCAACGTGACGTTGGTGGATAGAGCGAGACATGGTGTCCCAGATGTGCTCAATTGGATTCAGGTTTGGGGAGCGGGTGGGCCAGTCCATAGCATCAATGCCTTCGTCTTGCAGGAACTGCTGACACACTCCAGCCACATGAGGTCTAACATTGTCTTGCACTAGGAGGAACCCAGGGCCAACCGCACCAGCATATGGTCTCACAAGGGGTCTGAGGATCTCATCTCGGTACCTAATGGCAGTCAGGCTACCTCTGGCGACCACATGGAGGGCTGTGCGGCCCTCCAAAGAAATGCCACCCCACACCATTACTGACTCAATGCCAAACCGGTCATGCTGGAGGATGTTGCAGGCAGCAGAACGTTCTCCACGGTGTCTCCAGACTCTGTCACGTCTGTCATGTGCTCAGTGTGAACCTGCTTTCATCTGTGAAGAGCACAGGGTGCCAGTGGCGAATTTGCCAATCTTGGTGTTCTCTGGCAAATGCCAAACGTCCTGCACGGTGTTGGGCTGTAAGCACAACCCCCACCTGTGGACGTCGGGCCCTCATATCACCCTCATGGAGTCTGTTTCTGACTGTTTGAGCAGACAGATGCACATTTGTGGCCTGCTGGAGGTCATTTTGCAGGGCTCTGGCAGTGCTCCTCCTGTTCCTCCTTGCACAAAGGCGGAGGTAGCGGTCCTGATGCTGGGTTGTTGCCCTCCTACAGCCTCCTCCACGTCTCCTGATGTACTGGACGCTACGCTGACAGACACAGCAAACCTTCTTGCCACAGTTCGCATTGATGTGCCATCCTGGATAAGCTGTACTACCTGAGCCACTTGTGTGGGTTCTAGACTTCGTCTCATGCTACCACTAGAGTGAATGCACCGCCAGCATTCAAAAGTGACCAAAACATCAGCCAGGAAGCATAGGAACTGAGAAGTGGTCTGTGGTCACCACCTGCAGAACCACTCCTTTATTGGGGGTGTCTTGCTAATTGCCTATCATTTCCACCTGTTGTCTATCCCATTTACACAACAGCATGTGAAATTGATTGTCATTCAGTGTTGCTTCCTAAGTGGACAGTTTGATTTCACAGAAGTGTGATTGACTTGGAGTTACATTGTTTTGTTTAAGTGTTTTTTTGAGCAGTGTATATAAATCATGTTTCAATGTCTCAATGTCTCCATATTCAGTATAGTGAATCAGCCGGCACTCTACCTTGTGTATGCGCTGCAGCGGGAAGGAGTGAAACTCCACGTCTAATTCAAACGGAAATACCAGCAGTCGTCAATTGTAGATAAGGATAATCCTTTTATTCAGTCATAATAATGTATCTTATGACGCGTTTCGGCTATAACAGCCTTCATCAACAAAGGTTACATACAAGTGTTTGATACCATCTTATATAACAGGTATACAGGTGATTCACTGGTGACGTCAGACGCCCAACTCAAAAGCAGCTGAGATTGCACCAATCAACAGCTTAGTTTCACTATATGCAAATAAAGAAACACAAATCCTGACGATTCAGTGAATAATTCAAACAAGTGAACAAACATTCAAATAAATGAGGATACCGTATCCATCTGCAGCATCAACGAGAAGATGTCTATAAAATAATATAATACAATGATAAGAATCAGGGATCGAAACAAATATTATAAGCTCATAACTTCATAGTCACGATTCAAACCCCTAGGTTGTAAAGTATCTAAAGTGTGAATCCAGTAAGCTTCTCTCCGTAAAAATAGTTTTTTAATGTCACCACCTCTCCTAGGTCTCTTGATCTGTTCTAAAACTTGGAACCTCAATTGTGATACTGTGTGTCCACATTTATCGAAATGATAAGGTAATGGTAACAATAAATTCTTTGTTCTAATTGTGGACTTGTGTTTCCCTATCCTATGCTTAACCGCCTGTATAGTTTCACCTATGTAGGCTAAACCACAAGGGCATTATATCATATAGATAACATTAGTTGATTCACATGTAAAAAAGCCCCTGGCTTTAAATGCATGTCCCGTGTGTGGATGATAAAACTCTGTTCTCTTGATAATATTAGAACATTGGAAACAGTGGAGACAAGGGAATGTAGCCCTCTTCACTGTTCCCAATCTGCTCTGTCTCATAGTTGTTCTAGGACTGCCCAAGTCTGCGTGTACCAATTTATCACTAGTTTTTTTTTTGTTGCAAATCAGGGGAGGATTTTTAAATTCCTCCAATCCCGGATATGCTTCGGACAATATATGCCAGTGTTTTCTCACTATTCTGTCAAAACCTGCATTGAATGGATGAAATTTCCGCACAAATGGAATTCTTTTTTGTTTAACCCCTGCCGTAGCAGGGGACTGTAGATTTGATTTTGCTATCCAAAACTGATCTGGGGTATCCCCTCTGAATAAATCTATCAGTCATTTCATCCATTCTTGCAGTAAGTTTTTCAGAATCAGTGACTATGCGCTTGATACGCTGAAATTGAGACTTAGGTATCGCCTTTTTTAGTGAAGGAGGGTTAGCACTAGTATAGTGCAATATACTATTCCTATCTGTGTCCTTCCTATAAAGATCTGTGGTGAGGTGGCCATTTGTATTTCTTATGACAGTTGTATCCAAAAAGCTTACTTTAGATTCATCCACCGTGATAGTGAATTTTAAGCTTTCACAAGCTTCATTAAGATAGTCAAAGAATGTGAATAGGGTCTCACGTGGCCCCGCCCACACACAAAAAATGTCGTCAATGAATCTTTTTCCATGTTAAAACATTTTTCCGGAAGTATTCTGTTTTGTAAATATGTGCCTCTTCAAAAGAAGACATAAATGCATTAGCGTAGGGTGGGGCCACGTTCGACCCCATCGCGGTCCCACGGTGCTGCAAATAATAAGTGTCTTCAAACAAAAAGTAAATTTCAAACAATACTAAGCGTAATAACTGAATGAAAAATTTGTGCTGAACATCAGAATAATCGCTGGTTCGCAATAAATCTGTCACTGCTATTACCCCTAGTTCATGGTCTATTGATGTGTAGAGACTTACAACATCAATAGTAACTAGCCAGCTATCTAAGGGAATGGGGCCCAATTCTGCAATTGTCCTAAAAAAAAACAGATGTGTCCAAAAGGAACGATCGAGTATTCGTAATCAATGGGGTTAGGATTTTCTCCAACAAAATCGATAATGGGGATAAAATAAAATCCATCGAAGAGACTATGGGGCGTCCAGGTGGATTAATCAAAGTTTTGTGTACTTTCGGTAGTATGTATAGGACTGGAGTCACAGGTGATTGATTGATGAGGAAGCTTTGCAAACGTTCATCTAATATACCAATATCTCTGTATCGATCCACCAGAGCAATAATCTTCTCCTTAATGGAGAAGATAGGATCTCTTTGTAATGCCTCATAAGTGTTTGTATCAGACAATTGTTGCATCACTTCATCAATATAATATTTTTTATCCATAATAACTATGGAGCCCCCTATGTCAGCGGGTTTTAAGACCAGGGTTTTGTCCTCCATCAGTGATTTGATTGCTAACCTCTCCTGAACAGTTATGTTATTTGTCATCCGCAACTTTCCCCGTTTAATAGAATGCAACAACGTATCAGCCTCTCTTGAAACAAATTGTACATATGTCTCTATTGGGTGACATAACTTCGGTGGCATGAATGTGCTCTTTAAATAGAGGCCTAAATCAGCAAAGTTCAGATGCCCTTCAATCACAACATCTAATCTTTTAGACGTCATGTCCCTCACTTTAGGTTCTGTGAAATGGGCTTTCAGTCTGATCCTCCGAAAAAACTGTTGCAGATCTATATCAAGTTCAAAAAATGATCGAAAACAGAAGTCGGACTAAACGTCAGACCCTTCTGTAATGTTTTCATCTGTTCGGGGTTTAGACTTTTCGATGACAAATTTATAATAAGGGAACTTGTCCTACCTTGGAGCGTGTCTGTATCGGCTGAGTAACCCTCGTTGTCGATCTTACGACTGTGCTTGCGGCCCGGCCTGCGCCTCCTCCTCCCGGGCGTCGTCCGCTTCTCCGAAAAAAAGGCACACGCGATCCTTGTAAATCGGCAGATAGGTAGATTCGCTCCCAGAACTGGAGGAAAAGAAACCCGGTCTGTAAGAACTTCTGAATCCATAACGGACTTGTGATGTGGTATCCTGCCATCTATAGACTCTGTTGGCGATAAAATCCTTGTTATCCCGTAGAAATTTGTTCCTTTTCTTTTCTTCGGTCTCTTTTTTGTAAGTAGCAATATGGGCATCAACCGATTCCTTTAATTTATCGAAATCTTCAGTTGTCAGAGAATCTTTTAATTGTATCTCAGTTGTATTTAGTTGTTCTCTGATTTCTGTTATCGATCTCTGTATTCTTTCAATGGTTAGCAACATAAGATCTCTCGAACATTTGTTGATAATCCTTTCAAAATCCTTGCGGTAATCGGTATCCTCCGCAAAAAAGGTTGGGTGTAGATGTACACGTAAGCCCCTGGGGATCCGATTTAATCTGCAATATTCTGCCAGCGTACTGACATGCAATTCATAGGATGTCAATCTCCTTAATACCCTTTCCCAGCTCCTCTTCTTATATTCGCTGTAGGGGATGTCTAGGAAACCCGTCGGGGTCATCACCTGTGATAAAATCCTTGTTGCCTCTTCGTCATCGAAACTCAAAATCGTGACTATGAAGATTATAAGATTTGTTTCGATCCCTGATTCTTATCATTGTATTATATTATTTTATAGACATCTTCTCGTTGATGCTGCGGATGGATACAGTATCCTCATTTATTTGAATGTTTGTTCACTTGTTTGAATCATTCACTGAATCGTCAGGATTTCTGTTTCCTTATTTGTATATAGCGAAACTAAGCTGTTGATTGGTGCAATCTCAGCTGCTTTTGATTTGGGCGTCTGACGTCACCAATAAATCACCTGTATACCTGTTATATAATATGGTATCAAACACTTGTATGTAACCTTTGTTGATGAAGGCTGTTATAGCCGAAACGTGTCATAAGATACATTATTATGACTGAATAAAAAGATTATCCTTATCTACAATTGACGACTGCTGGGATTTCCTTTTGAATTAATGTCTCCATAGTCTAAGAGCCATAGTTTATTTTAATTTTTTGGGCGATTGTCTTAGGTAGGGTTTCATTTTTTGTGAGATGAGACCACGGTTTTATTGGTATTATTTTAGTGTGCGTATGCCTTTTTGATCTCTTAGTATTACACTTTATATGATGTAAGGTGACAAAAAAATTGCTTTTTTGACACCATATATTTTTTTTTTACAATGTTCACCTGAGGGGTTAGATCATGTGATATTCTTATAGAGCACGTCCTTAGGGACGTTGAAATACCTAATATGTATGCTTTTTTGAAATTTTTATTTAAAGGGGTTCTGCAGTTTGTTTAAATTGATGATCCATTCAAATGAACAGAGCTTAGCCCCGCTCAGGCCAGTTGATGCTAGTCGTGACATCACTGGGCCAGTAGTAAACAGTGAGAAGGCCACGGCGCTGCTGGAGCGCCGCTGCCTTCTCAAACAGCTAATCGGCGGGCGTCTTAGGTAGGGTCTCATTTTTTGTGGGATGAGATGACGGTTTGATTGGTACTATTTTAGGGTGCATATGACTTTTTGATCGCTTGGTATTACACTTTTTGTGATGTAAGGTGACAAAAAATGGCTTTTTTGACACACTTTATCTTAATTATTTTACGGTGTTCATCTGAGTGGTTAGGTCATGTGATATTTTTATAGAGCAGATTGTTACGGACGCAGCAATTTTAGCACAATAATAGCAGTTTTAAAGAAAAAAATAACATATTTTAATGTCTCCATTGTCTGAGAGTGATAGCCTTTTTTATTTTTTTACCAATTCTATTAGGTAGGGGCTCACTTTTTGCGGGATGAGGTGACAGTTTGATTGGTACAATTTAGGGGGGCATACGCCTTTTTGATTGCTTGGTGTTGCAATTTTTATGATTTCACCGAGGGGTTAGGTCATGTGGTATTTTTATAAAGCAGATTGTTACAGATGTGGCGATACCTAATATGTTTTTTTTTTACATTTGACACAATAAAAGCAATTTTGAAACAAAAAAATCATGTTTTAGTGTCTCTATAGTCTGAGAGCCATAGTTTTTTTAAATTTTTGGGTGATCGTCTTAGATAGGGGCTCATTTTTTGAGGGATGAGGTGACTGTTAGATTGGTACTATTTTCAGGGCCATTTGCCTTTTTGATCACTTGTAAGGTGACCCCAAAAAAAAATTTTTCGCACAGTTTTTTTTTTTTTTTTTTTTGACGGTGTTCATTTGAAGGGTTAGGTAATGTGATATTTTTATAGAGCCTGTCGATACAGACGTTGCAATACCTAATATGTCTACTTTTCTTTTTTTCCCTATTTAAAAAAAGAATAATTTACTTTATTTTGGGAAAATGACGCTTTTTTTTACTTGAAACTTTATTTTTTGTCCCACTCTGGGACTTAAAGGTTTTGATCCCTGTTTTAATGCAGCACAATACATCTGTATTGTACTGCTGTAACGGGAGGTAGGCGGCACGTGCTTCCTTCGCAGCACCGCCGGCAACCTGCGCAAGGAGAGGGGCAAGGACGTAGCCTGCGTCCTCGTCTCCATTGCATGCAGGCGAGCAGCAGGGGAGCCGAGCGGTGATAGTGATGATCGGTGTCCGGCTGAGTTGGGCTGCTGTGAGTCACGTGACGCTGGCCATGTCATGTGACTCACCAGCCAGGCCTATTTAAACAGGCAGCCTTCTGGCCACAGGTTGCCTGTGATTAAGGTCTTTATACGCTCCTGTATTCCTGGCATTGTGTTCCTGAATCCTGACCTCTGCTCTGCTCGTTTGACCTCGCAGAGGTCCCCTGTTGCTTGTCGTGATCTCCTGGTACTCACTTCGGTTTGTGTTTGGACTCGCTCTTGTTGCTCCCTTGTACTGATTTGACTTTCTGGTGTTTGACTTCGGCTAGTTTGACTTGCTTTGTGTTCTGTTTGTCCTGTCTTTTGTTTTTCCCCTGCACTTACTTAAGTTAGGGACTGCCGTCCAGTTGCGCCCCGTTACCTAGGATGGATTCTGCAAGTAGGTAGGGGCAGAGGCGTAGGTGGCAGTCAGGGGTGCACGCTTCCCTATCCCCGTTCATGACAACTGCATTAACTATCACTATATTACACAGTGTAATACACTAATAGTTTGCCTATGAGACCCAGCCTGGGGGCTGGGTCTCATAGGCTTCCGTACATGCCGGACCCCAAGGCCTTGTAATGGCTTGGTGCTGCTATGCAAACCATTGGGTCCCCGCCACAGCAGCATGGGGACCTGATGGCTAAGGTGAGGGAGTGAAAACCTCCCATATGCCACGGTCAGCACTGACAGTGGCATATGAGTGGTTAATCCACCGCCATCTGCGTTATCACTGATGCTGGTGGATGTAGCAGGGATCTGGCTGTCAGTAACAGCTGGATCTCTGCCGCTGATCGCGGCAGCGCAAGTGGGGGAAGAGAAGGACCGCAGGACGATAATGCTCATCCTGGGGCGCAAAGTACCGGCCCTTTAGGACAAGTATTCTCGTCCTGGGTCCTTAAGGAGTTAAATGAGCCAAGAATGACTACCTTCTCTAATCAATACCCTCTCCTATTCTGTTATCTCAAGTTTTGTACTAGTATTCTAGTCTAGCTATGTTATTTTCTTTACAATAACACCACAGTCATTATGTAATATTTTACTATCAAGTGAAGTGGCCTAAAAATGAGACTTTCAATGTTCCAGCAATGTCTAGAAGTGGCTCATGTTATTTCAGATTTCTTGCACAGTTAAATACAGCATGCAGTCTGACATAAGAAATTTGCAGCCTGTCCCATGTGAATATTGTTTTAGAGAATGTTTATCTTTTGTGTTAGTAATTGCTTCTGTTCTGTAATTACTATTATTACTGCCTAAGTGCTTATAAACCTCGGCTACTTGTATAATATCCTATATGTAAGAGATGTAAACAGCTGCAAAGAAGAATGCAATGTAACCTACAAAAATTAGATTAATTTTTTTATTTAAAAAATAGATCACACTATAAGTATTTTAAAATGAAAGGGCTTTCCAAGATTACTATGTTTTTTTGTTTTTGTTTTTATAGATACATGGGTACTCATGTAGTTGCTTTTCACATGTACATCTTCCTTATGCTTTTGTCTTTTTCACTTTGGACTCTCCTGACCCGTTTTCATCATGTAAATAGATCACTGTGGTTTGTTTCCATCCTCTATGTAGCACTTCCTGTTGCTGTATCCAACCAAACCCATGATGCATTGCTCCTTTCTCTGTCACAGCTCCAGCACCTCCCCTAACTACACTCAGCTAGTTTATAGCTCCTCCCACCCAGCTGGTTACATACACTCCTCTATCATTGTTCCTTTTGCTGCTTTGACATGCCTATGGACATACCATCACAGGAAATGAGAAAGAGCTGCATGGACATGGTCATAACAAAGGTAAAATAAATACATTACACAATTATAGCTACCTTTATAAATGATTATTTTAAAAGATGTTGACACAATCTATAAAACCCTCTTAAAGAGGTTATCCCATTATTAATATAAAAAAGGAAAATCTCTTTCTAACAAAGCTGGAACCAGCCCTGTACCTCATGTCCTTCCAGAGATCTCCCCATTCATTGCTCCAATTGTTCTGCTAGATTTATTTCAAGCTGGCAGCTCAGTGGGTGTGTCCTTTCTCAGAGGGCATGCCCTCTATGCTGCAGCTAGCGGCAGTTGCAGCATAGAACTGAGCATGCGTTTCCATTGCAGTGAGCAGAAAAAGAGAAAAAGATGGTGCTATACAGATAAAGTTCATTGATTAACTCAATAGCTATAGTACATTTTTCTTTTTAATAAATTTTTATTGGAAAATTAGTGTTACAATAAAACATATATAGCAATAAATACTTTGCATAGTGTATTAAATGTATGAACAATATAAGTAGTAATACCATTTTACACAATGCTGTCCAATATGTACTAACCCATTGCTTCCCAACGACCCTGCAGAGATAACCAAAATATTCAGCTGTATAGCCTAATGACTGAAGCTGACAACTGCGGGTTACTGCAGGAACACATGTGAGGGAAATTAGGTATGCGTATGATTATAATAACCGGGAATAATGTCCTGTGTACCCGGAAACAAGCGGGGTTCCATTCTCTCTAACCTGTCAACCTCCAATTCTCCACAGATCCCTTAATCCAATAAGAAGCTTTAGGCCACATATCTTAATACGTGAAATTTCCCCGTTAGGCAGTCTCTTAATAGTACCTGTGTCAATAGTCCTGGTTGTGTTAACCATCCTTGCTATACGGATATGAATTTGGCTGGGCACCCCTCTCTCAAACCTAATTATGGCTACTTTCACACTTTCTCTTTCCCTTTCTGCTATTGAGATCCTTCATAGGATCTTAATAGCGGGGGAAAACGCTTCCCTTTTGTCCCCATTCATTGTCAAAGGGGACAAAACTGAACTGAATGAAACAGAATGCACTAGAATGCATTTCATCCTGTTTAATTGTGGCCCCATCGCGGACAGAATAACGCTGTCCGTGATGTGGTGTGGAGCAATACGAATCCATCATGACTCACAATGTAGGTCAATGGTGACTGTGACTGGAAGGTGTGTATATCCCACTCAGATACCTCAGCTGAGTGGGATAGCTAAAATCCAGGATACAATAGTCTCAGCAGCAGTTGCTGAGACAAGGTTGTTTTCAGTATATTCTGGGCTGGATTTTAGTTGGATTGGCAGATAGGACTGGAAGCCGGATCTGCCAATCCACACCCTTCCAGGATGGGTGTTCCCTTGGTCCAGAGAGGATCGCAGGTGAGGTCTGTGATAATTAGGCTGGGATTAAGAACCTCCCAGGGGCTGGAGAACTGTTTGGCTGGGAAAGCCAGGCCTGATGCCAGGTATGAATTGTAACCTGTGGTTTAGTCAGGGCTTTAGTTAATGTGTTTTTTTTTTGCACTGTTTTTGTTGGTGCTTGTGTCGCAATAAAGCACAGTTTTGATATGAAAAATACGTGGTCTGAGAAGAAGTCTGTAATAGTGATGTCCCGAACTATTCGCCGGCGAATAGTTCCCGGCGAACATAGCTTGTTCGCGTTCGCCGCTGTGGGCGAACATATGCGATGTTCGGTCCGCCCCCTATACATCATCATTGAGTAAACTTTGACCCTCTACCTCACAGTCAGCAGACACATTCCAGCCAATCAGCAGCAGACCCTCCCACCTCCAGGACAGCATTAATTCGGAATCTGCATTCACAGTGAGAGGAGGGAGAGTGTAGCTGCTGCTGATTCAATAGGGAAAGCGTTAGCTAGGGCATTTTTCTGTGTCCACAGACTCATCTGCTGTAAGGACAGCATCCAGACAGAACCCCAAAAAGCCCTTTTCAGGGCTGGTACATGAGTCTGCTTTATTTATTTATTTTTCTCATATATATATATATATATTGCAGTTGCCTGGCTGCCCATGTGTGAGAGGCTGCAGGCTCAGTCATAGACAGCACTGTGTGCACAGTGCACACCATTCATACAGAGTATGACAGAAAATACCTTTCAGATAAAAAAAAATTCTATTTAATATTTTTCTGTGATCTAATCACATTTGCAAGCCCGTGTGTGTCAGGCGCCCACACATACTCTATTGTGGCCACTGGCTAGTGGCTGGCTAGGCCTGCACTCATACCGTTACAGGGTGTCATTCACCCAAATACCTTTCAGAAAAAAAAAATCTATTTTAAATTTAACTGTGATCTAATCACATTTGCAAGCCTGTGTGTGTCAGGTGCCCACACATACTGTATTGTGGCCACTGGCTAGTGGCTGGTTAGGCCTGCACTCATACCGTTACAGGGTGTCATTCACCCAAATACCTTTCAGGGAACAAAAAATCTATTTAACCCCTTAAGGACATTTTTTGCAACTCTGACCAGTGTCACTTTAAGTGCTCATAACTTTAAAACACTTTGACTTATCCAGGCCATTCTGAGCTAGTTTTTTCGTCACATATTGTACTTCATGACACTGGTAAAATGAAGCAAAAAATAATAATTTTTTGCATAAAAAATACCTAATTTACCCAAAATTTGGAAAAATTAGCAAATTTCAAAGTTTCAGTTTCTCTACTTCTGTAATACATAGTAATACCCCCCAAAATTGTGATGACTTTACATTCCCCATATGTCTACTTCATGTATGAATTATTTTGGAAATTATATTTTATTTTTTGGGGATGTTACTAGGCTTAGAAATTTAGAAGCAAATCTTGAAATTTTTCAGAAATTTACAAAAAAACAATTTTTAGGGACCACTACAGGTCTGAAGTCACTTTGTGAGACTTACATAATAGAAACCGCCCAAAAATGACCCCATTCTATAAACTACACCCCTCAAGGTATTCAAAACTGATTTTACAAACTTTGTTAACCCTTTAGGTGTTGCACAAGAGTTATTGGCAAATGGGGAAGAAATTTGAGAATTTTATTTTATTGCCTAATTTTCCATTTTAACCCATTTTTTCCACTAACAAAGCAAGGGTTAACAGCCAAACAAGACTGTATCTTTATTGCCCTGACTCTGCCGTTTACAGAAACACCCCATATGTGGCTGTAAACTACTGTACGGCCACACAGCAGGGCGTAGAGTGAAAGGTGCGCAGTATGGTTTTTGGAAGCCAGATTTTGCTAGACAGTTTTTTTGACACCATGTCCCATTTGAAGCCCTCCTGATGCACCCCTAGAGTAGAAACTCCATAAAAGTGACCCCATCTAAGAAACTACACCCCTCAAGGTATTCAAAACTGATTTTACAAACTTTGTTAACCCTTTAGGTGTTGCACAAGATTTAATGGAATATAGAGATACAATTTCAAAATTTAACTTTTTTGGCAGATTTTCAATTTTAATATTTTTTTTCCAGTTACAAAGCAAGGGTTAACAGCCAAACAAAACTCATTATTTATGGCCATAATTCTGTAGTTTACAGAAACACCCCATATGTGGTCGTAAACCACTGTACGGGCACACGGCAGGGCGCAGAAGGAAAGGAATGCCATACGGTTTTTGGAAGGCAGATTTTGCTGGACTGTTTTTTTCGACACCATGTCCCATTTGAAGCCCCCCGATGCACCCCTAGAGTAGAAACTCCAAAAAAGTGACCCCATTTTAGAAACTACGGGATAGGATGGCAGTTTTGTTGGTACAAATGATTTTCGGTTGCTCTATATTACATTTTAGTGCGGCAAGTAACAAGAAATAGCTTTTTTGGCACTTTTTTTGTTTTGTTATTTACAACATTCATCTGACAGGTTAGATCATGTGGTAATTTCATAGAGCAGGTTGTCACGGACGTGGTGATATGTAATATGTATACAATTCTTTTTATTTATGTAAGTTTTATACAATGACTTCATTTTTAAAACCAAAAAAATGTTTTAGTGTCTCTAGTCTAAGAGCCATAGTTTTTTCAGTTTTTGGGCGATTATCTTAAGTAGGGTCTCATTTTTTGCGGGATGAGATGACCGTTTGATCGCTTGCTATTACACTTTTTGTGACGTAAGATGACAAAAATTGCTTTTTTACACCGTTTTAATTCAATTTTTTTACGGTAGTCACCTGAGGGGTTAGCTCATGTGATATTTTTATAGAGCCGGTCGATACGGGCGCGGCGATAACTAATATGCATACTTTATTTTTATTTATGTAAGTTTTACACAATGATTTCATTTTTGAAACAAAAAAATTTATGTTTTAGTGTTTCCATAGTCTAAGAGCCATAGTTTTTTCAGTTTTTCGGCTATTATCTTGGGTAGGGTATGATTTTTGCGAGATGAGATGATGGTTTGATTGGTACTATTTTGGCGTACATGCAACTTTTTTGATCACTTTTATTACCTTTTTGGGGAAGTAAGGTGGGCAAAATTTATTTTTTCTCATAGTTTTTATTTTTTTATTTTTATGGCGTTCACCGTGCGGGGAAAGTAACATGACTGTTTTATAGATCAGGTCGTTACGGACGCGGCGATACCTAATATGTGTAGTGATTTTTTTTTTTTTATTTAGTGATAAATGTGTTTTTTTAATCTTAAACTTTTTTCACTTTTTTTTACATTTTTTTCGACCCAGACCCACTTGGTTCTTGAAGATCCAGTGGGTCTGATGTATGTATAATACAGTACAGTATCCTATATAGGGTTCTGTACTGTATTTTACTTACACTGAACAGATCTATGCTTTTAGCATAGATCTGTTCAGCACCACGGACAGCAGGATGCCTGAGAAGGTGTCCTGTTGCCATGGGAACCTTCCCCGTCTGCCACATCTTCGCAGGCGGGGAAGGGTGAGCACGGGGCTGCGGGGGGGCTGTCGGGGGGCTCTCTCCCTCTCCATCGGGGGGCTGCAAAGGCACAGCAGCCCCCCGATGGGTGAGGGAGGGAGCTCCCTGACCGATGACAGTTAACCTTTTCCATACAGCGGTCCGTACGGTATGGAGAGGGTTAAACGGCTGACATCTGCACAGATGTCAGCCGTTTATACCAGGGTGTCAGCAATGTGCTGACACCCTGGTATACCCACTAGACGCCAACGAATTTTCAAGGGGAGGCAGGCGGGGGATTGCAATCCCCCGCCTGCCGCACCGCCCGCCTCCCGCAACGCCCTTACCGCCTGCGACACCCCCCCCCCTGCACCACCCGCCGGCATAAAATCGTGCAGGGGTGCAGGGGGGTTCAAAATCTTTATTTTAGGCACTGTAAAATTGTGACAGGATGATTTCAGCCGGCATTTCAGCCGGAATCCTGATTAGATTAACCCCCGTGGCGCCGGAATCTCTATTTAAACTTAGGACGTACCGGTACGCCCTGAGTCCTTAAGGACTCGGGAAATAGGGCATACCGGTACGCCCTAAGTTCTTAAAGGGTTAAAATTTAACTGTGATTTAATCACATTTGCAAGCCCGTGTGTGTCAGGAGCCCACACATACTCTATTGTGTCCACTGGCTAGTGGCTGGTTAGGCCTGCACTCATACCGTTACAGAGTGTCATTCACCCAAATACCTTTCAGAAAAAAAAAATCTATTTAAAATTTACTGTGATCTAATCACATTTGCAAGCCCGTGTGTGTCAGGCCCCCACACATACTGTATTGTGTCCACTGGCTAGTGGCTAGGCCTGCACTCATACCGTTACAGGGTGTCATTCAACCAAATACTTTTCAGGAAAAAAAAATTATATTTAAAATTTAACTTTGATCTAATCACATTTGCAAGCCCGTGTGTGCCAGGCGCCCACACATACTCTATTGTGTCCACTGGCTAGTGGCTGGTTAGGCCTGCACTCATACCGTTACAGGGTGTCATTCACCCAAATACCTTTAAGAAAAAAAATTAAAATTTCAAATTTAACTGTGATCTAATCACATTTGCAAGCCCGTGTGTGTCAGGCGCCCACACATACTCTATTGTGTCCACTGGCTTGTGGCTGGTTAGGCCTGCACTCATACCGTTACAGAGTGTCATTCACCCAAATACCTTTTAGAAAAAAAAAATTATATTTAAAATTTAACTGATCTAATCACATTTGCAAGCCCGTGTGTGTCAGGAGCCCACACATACTCTATTGTGTCCACTGGCTGGTTAGGCCTGCACTCATACCGTTACAGGGTGTCATTCACCCAAATACCTTTTAGAAAAAAAAAATCTATTTTAAATTTAACTGTGATCTAATCACATTTGCAAGCCCGTGTGTGTCAGACGCCCACACATACTCTATTGTGTCCACTGGCTAGTGACTGGTTAGGCCTGCACTCATACCATTACAGGGTGTCATTTGCCCAAATACCTTTCAGAAAAAAACTAATTCTATTTAAAATTTAACTGTGATCTAATCACATCTGCAAGCCCGTGTGTGTCAGGCGCCCACACATACTCTATTGTGTCCACTGGCTAGTGGCTGGTTAGGCCTGCACTCATACCGTTACAGGGTGTCATTCGCCCAAATACCTTTCAGAAAAAAAAAAATCGATTTAAAATCTAACTGTGATCTAATCACATTTGCAAGCCCGTGTGTGTCAGCCAGGCCCACACAGACTGTACTGTGCCCACTGCCCACCACTTACATAGAGTGGCACAGTACCTTGCACGCATAGTAACACTTATCTAATAAAAAATGACAGGCAGAGGCAGGCCACGCCGCAGGGGCCGTCATGTTCATGGTGCTGTGATTTCCACTGGCCCTGGAATAATGCCCAGTGTTCAGAGGCCACATACCCTGAACCCAAAAAATTCTGAGAAAATAGTTGACTGGCTTACACAGGACACCCAATCTTCAACAGCTTCCGCTAAGAACCTTGACGCACCATCCTCCTCCAGCTCAGCTTTGGTCACCACTCTCCCGCCCGCCGCCACCACCACCACCACTACCACCACAGCCACCACAGCCGCTCCACTTGATCCCTCAGAGGAGTTATTTACACATCAGTTGGATGAAATTAGTGATGCGCAACCATTATTGCCAGGGGATGTAGATAACAGGGATATGTCTCAGTCAGGCAGCATTACACACATGGACGTACAGTGTGATGATGATGATGATGTTGTACCCGCTGCTGCTTGCTTTGCTGAGGTGTCAGATACAAGTGAAGCGGTTGATAATGACGATGTGTCCGTGGATGCCACGTGGGTGCCTGCTCGAAGAGAAGAAGAAGAGGGGGAAAGTTCAATACATGCTGTTGCCACCACCAGAATGCCGTCATTGCAAAGCTAAACAGTGTGGCATTTTTTTTGTGTGTCTGCCTCTGACAACAGCGATGCCATTTGCAACCTGTGCCAAAAGAAACTGAGTCGTGGGAAATCCAACACCCACCTAGGTACAACTGCTTTGCGAAGGCACATGATCGCACATCACAAACGCCTATGGGATCAATACATGATGACGAGTAGAAGCAGCACACAAGCTCAAAGCCACCATCCTCCTCCTGGTCCAGCATCTTCAGCCACGTCAACCACTGCTGTACTCCTTGCCCCCTCTCAACCACCCGCCACTCCGCCTCTCACCTTGAGCAGTTCCATCTTATCTGCCCACAGTCAGGTGTCTGTTAAGGAAATGTTTGAGCGTAAGAAGCCAATGTCACAGAGTCACCCCCTTGCCCGGCGTCTGACAGCTTGCTTGATGGAACTCTTAGCCCTCCAGCTTTTACCATACCAGCTGGTGGAGTCTGAGGCCTTCAAAAAATTTGTCGCTATTGGGACACCACAGTGGAAGGTACCCGGACGAATTTTTTTTTCTAATAAGGCAAACCCAAACCTCTACTCGGTGATTGAAAAGGAAGTCATGGCATCTCTGGCATACAGTGTTGGGGCAAGGGTCCATCTGACCACTGATAGCTGGTCTGCAAAGCACGGTCAGTGCAGGTATATCACCTACACTGCGCATTGGGTCAACCTGCTGACGGCTGCCAAGCATGGAATGCGTGGCTCTGCAGTGGAATTGGTGACACCGCCACGACTTGCAGGCAGGCCTACAGCCACCTCCTCTACTCCTCCTACTCCATCCTCTTCCATAACCTCCTCGGCTGAGTCCTCTTCTGCTGCGGCGTCTGGCTGCACATCAACTGAACCCCCCCCAGCTCCCCAGGGGCTATTCCACATCCCGGATACGACAGTGTCACGCTGTCTTGGGGTTGACTTGCCTGAAAGCAGAGAGCCACAACGGACCAGCACTCCTGTCCGCCCTGAACGCACAGGTGGTGTGTGACAAAGGAAGCAATTTGTTGGCGGCATTGAATTTGGGCAAGTTGTCACATGTGCCGTGCATGGCACATGTGTTGAATCTCATCATACAACGCTTTGTGTCTAAGTACCCAGGCTTACAGGACGTCCTCAAGTAGGCCAGGAAGGTGTGTGGCCATTTCAGGCGTTGCTACATGGCCATGGCGCACTTTGCAGACATTCAGCGCCGAAACAACATGCCAGTGAGGCGCTTGATTTGCGACAGCCCGACACGTTGGAATTCAACACTCCTAATGTTCGACCGCCTGCTCCAACAAGAAAAAGCCGTCAACGAGTATTTGTATGACTGGGGTGCTAGGACAGCCTCTGCGGAGCTGGGAATTTTTTTGCCACGTTACTGGATGCTCATGCGAAATGCCTGTAGGCTCATGCGTCCTTTTGAGGAGGTGACAAACCTAGTCAGTCGCACCGAAGGCACCATCAGCGACCTCATCCCATTTGTTTTCTTCCTGGAGCGTGCCCTGCGAAGAGTGCTGGATCAGGCTGTAGATGAGCGTGAAGAGGAAGAGGAAGAGTTGTGGTCACCATCACCACCAGAAATAGCCTTGTCATCATCGCTTGCCGGAGCTGCGGCAACGCTGCAAGAGGAGTATGAGGAAGAGGAGTCAGAGGAGGAATGTGGCTTTGAGGAGGAGGAAGACCAACCACAGCAGGCATCCCAGGGTGCTCGTTGTTGTCACCTATCTGGGACCCGTGGTCTTGTACGTGGCTGGGGGGAAGAACAGACCGTCAATGACATCAGTGAGGAGGAGGAACGGGAAATGAGTAGCTCGGCATCCAACCTTGTGCAAATGGGGTCTTTCATGCTGTCATGTCTGTTGAGGGACTCTCGTATAAAAAGGATGAAGGAGAACGACCTGTACTGGGTGGCCACGCTACTAGACCCCCGGTATAAGCAGAAAGTAGAGGAAATGTTACCAAATTACCGGAAGTCAGAAAGGATGCAGCAGTTCAAAACCAAACCAAAAAATATGCTTTACACAGCTTATAAGGGGGATGTCACAGCACAACGGGAATCTAACTGGGGAAGAGGTCAAAGTAATCCTCCTCCTACCACGACCACGGCGGCAAGGACAGGACGCTTTACAGATGTGTTGTTGATGGAGGACATGTGGAGCTTTTTCAGTCCTACACATCGCCACAGCCCTTCGGGATCCAGCCTTAGAGAACGACTCGACCGACAGGTGGCAGACTACCTCGCCTTAACTGCAGATATCGACACTCTGAGGAGCGATGAACCCCTTGACTACTGGCTGTGCAGGCTTGACCTGTGGCCTGAGCTATCCCAGTTTGCGATAGAACTTCTGGCCTGCCCCGCTTCAAGTGTCCTGTCAGAAAGGACCTTCAGTGCAGCAGGAGGCATTGTCACTGACAAAAGAAGTCGCCTCGGTCAAAAAAGTGTTGATTACCTCACCTTCATTAAGATGAATGAGGCATGGATCCCGAAGGGACTGACAGTAGGGGATACGTTTAACTAACAAAAGGCGTGACATGCCTTGGCCTCAAAATGGTCCCCACGCTGCTGTATTTAATGTCTGCATACCGGGTGACTTTCGTGAATTCTCCGCCACCAACTAGGGTTCAAGCTGCAATGTTTTAGTCACCTTTCTGCCTTGAAAACATAAATTTTTCCGGCCGCTGCTACAACAGCGGCTGCAACAATAACATTGTTTTTCAGGCATGTGTACATGCCTAATTTTTCTGGCCTCTGGTGCTGCACTGTGGCTGCAAAAACAAAGCAAAAAAAAAGGCACATACAAGTGTCAATTTCCCTTTCCTGATCGTTACCTTGTTGTGGTGAAGGGGCTTGCGTATCACAATGAAGCGATCATCACCTCTATGAGTGTGTTGGCAATGTTGCCACACCCCAGATAATAAGGCCGTTGCTTCATTATGATCAGACCAAAAGCGATCTGGACGGCTGGATGTTTTTTCATAGAAAAAACGTAACATTTTTTATTTTATTTTTTTAAGTTGTATGGGTGTTTTTTTTTATAATTTATTTTATTTTACAAAAGGAGATAGAAAAACAGGAGATTACAATGCATCAAATTGAATATCATATTACTAAATACATTACCATACAATACAACGTGTTCTCATCATATATCAAATCCCCCTCTTATTTTATACCCACCCACCGCTCCCTCCCCCCACCCCTTTTCCTCCGCGGAGCCGCCGTTATCCCACTTACTTTTATTTAATATTTTTATTATTTGGTATTTTTTATTTCCACCTACCCCATATCCGCTGCCAAACTACTTTTTTTTTTCCGTATAGGCGAGACTGTATTCATACAACTTTACCCTGTCCATATACTCTGTCCATTCCTGGAGATTAGGGTATTTTATAGAGTCCCAGTGTTTAACTATTGTTATTTTAGCCAGGGCTATACCCCGGAGCCAGAGTAGTTGCTCAATTTTATTTCTCTTTATCTCTGGGAAGGTACCCAAGATCGCCAAGTCAATACCCATTTCATATTTCAGAGGGGAGCTATTCTGTAATTTACGAAAAATTTTAGTCCAGTACTCTTTTATACCCGGGCATTCCCACAGCAAATGTATGTATTCACCTCTATCCTTATTACATTTATAGCAGTTCTGTTTTCTATCTTTGTAAATATTATGCAAAAAGGCTGGTGGATAATAGAGGCGGTGTATAATTTTTAGAAGAATCCATGCATGGGCCGGGGAGACCGTTGACCTTTTAATATTTTTATAAACAATGTCCCAAGTAATGGGTTCCACGTTCTGCAAATCCCTTTCCCATTTACCTTCAGCTCTAAATGTGATCTGACTAGTGTATTCGTGTTTTAACTTAACATAAATGTGAGATACGGCAGAAGTGTTTAACGTCATATCATAACAGAAGTCTAAAAAGGAATTCTGTACAATATCTAAATAATTATTATTTTCCGTATAGTGTATAGCGTGTCGTAATTGTGCATATCAAAATTTATCTATAAGTGTTACTGAAATATCCGGAAGAATTTCGTTTAGGGGCTTAATTGTCCCTTATCAAAAACTTGTGAAATTAAATATATCCCCTGTTTTTCCCAATATCTAACGTCACCCATTTGCTTAATTTGTGGTAAGTGTGCATTCCCCCACAAGGGGGTATATTGAACCGCTTGGGATACTCCAACCATGCGTCGAACTTGTTGCCAAATATACTCAAGCATTCTTCTGAAAGGGTTTATTATTGTTTTCTTCTCAGAGGGGCCTTTCTCAAGGATCGAGAAGACATCCTCCCAGGGTCCACAGTTCTCCCCGAAAACAAGCCGTATACATTTATTCTTTCGATTCCTCACACACCATCTCAGCTGTGCGGCCAAATAGTATCCTTTTAAAAAGGGGGCGGAGATACCACCCTCTTCTTTATAAAGATACTCTATTTTGATTCTAACTAGTTTGCGCCCCCATATTAATTCGTTTAAAAGGGTCTCCAGTTTATTAAAAAACGTATCTTCTATCATCATTGGACTTGCGTTAAATACATATAACATTGGTAATAGTGTCATTTTAATAAGCGCAATACAGTTAATTTGTGACAGAGGTAACCTTAACCATGTTCTAATTTTTCCCTTAACCTTGTCTATTATTGGGAGTATATTCAATTTCTCATAGTTTTCCAACTTGGTCCCTATATGGATACCCAGATAAAGTAACGATTCTGCTGGAGTCAGGACACTCACCCGATAATTATAACCCGGTGGGACAGGGCGTCTTAATGGGAGAAATTTAGATTTTTCCCAATTTATCTCGTATCCAGATAAGGATCCAAATTCGTCTATACTTTCCATAACCCTGGGTAGATTCCTATGCCCCTCCCCCAAAAATAGTAGGGCGTCGTCCGCATAGAGACTTATTTTATCGGCCTCTCCCTCACATCTGAAGCCCTGTATTTCCTTATCTGCTCTAATTTTACATGCCATTGGCTCTAGAAACAACGAAAAAAGCAAAGGGGAAAGGGGGCATACCTGACGTATTCCCCGGGTCAGTGAAAAGGGGGGGGGGGGAATACTCCCCGTTGACTCGGACCCTAGAAACCGGATTTCGATAGAGAACCTGGACCCATTTGGAAAAATATTCTCCCATCCTCACTCGTGACATCACTCCCCAGAGGAAGGGCCACTCCACCCTGTCAAACGCCTTAGAGGTGTCAAGAGACAGGATGGAGCAGTCCTCCCCCCTCCCCATCTGAACATTCAGGAAGGCCCTTCTTATGTTATCCTGAATATTCCTTTTAGGAATAAACCCAGTTTGGTCCTCATGGACAACTTTATGGATAACGACCTTCAATCTATTGGCCAACAATTTTGCAAGAATTTTATAGTCTGTATTCAACAGAGCAATGGGGCGGTATGACGCAACTGACAACGGGTCCTTCCCCTTTTTTAAAATCAGTGTGATAGTCGCTTCCATCCATGAGGGGGGTAAAAAACCCAATGACCATGATTGATTTAATACCTCCAACATTTGAGGAAGGATAATTCCCTCATGTTTCCGATATATTTCAAATGGGAAGCCGTCCGCCCCTGGAGACGTATTACCCTTAATGGTTTTTAACGTATTCTGTAACTCGCTCAATTGAATAGGTCTATTCAGCCAATCTATATCTTGTTGGTCAAATTCAGGGATATTGATAATGTCTAGATATTCATCTATTTTTCCTCCCTGATCTGTAGGTCCGGCCTGATATAACATGGAGAAATATCGAGTAAATTCCCCCAAGATATCGTCAGGGTCTCTTAAAATGTTTCCAACCTCTGTCCTAATTCCATTGATGTTATTACTACCCCTTTGATTTTTTACTATTGTGGATAATACTCTACTTGGTTTACCGGATTCGCTAAAGGTCCTTAGCCCCGAGAAGAACAATTTATTCTGTGCTTTTTTATATAAATATTGCTTATAATCCTCCCGTGCTTTTTTTAATTGATATTGTTTTTCAGGGGTATTAATCTGTACAATCTCACCCATTGATCGTATCTTCTATTTCTTTTTGAGTTTGTGCAAAAAGACTCTTCTGTTTCCTAATTTGATATAAGTATAAGCCACGCAAATATGCCTTTAGGGAATCCCAAACCATATGTATATGTGTTGAATTAATATTATCGCTCCAAAAGAGTTTAATTTCCTCGTTGATCTTATCCACATCTTTTATTAATGTAATCCAGTGGGGATTAAGTTTATTATTACTGTCCAGTAGGGATGAGCGAACTCAAACTGTATAGTTCGGGTTCGTACCGAATTTTGGGGTGTCCGTGACACGTACCCGAACCCAGACGTTTTCGTAAAAGTCCGGGTTCGGGTTCGGTGTTCGTCGCTTTCTTGGCGCTTTTGTGACACTTTCTTGGCGCTTTTTGAAAGGCTGCAAAGCAGCCAATCAACAAGCGTCATACTACTTGCCCCAAGAGGCCATCACAGCCATGCCTACTATTGGCATGGCTGTGATTGGCCAGAGCACCATGTGACCCAGCCTCTATTTAAGCTGGAGTCACATAGCGCCGCCCGTCACTCTGCTCTGATTAGCGTAGGGAGAGGTAGGGAGAGGTTGCGGCTGCGACAGTAGGGCGAGATTAGGCAGATTAACTCCTCCAAAGGACTTGATTAATCGATCGATCTGCAGCTGTGCATCATTGAGCTGCTGAAATTCAATTGCTCACTGTTTTTAGGCTGCCCAGACCGTTTGTCAGTCACTTTTTTCTGGGGTGATCGGCGGCCATTTTGTGTCTTGTGGTGCGCCAGCACAAGCTGCGACCAAGTGCATTTAACCCTCAATGGTGTGGTTGTTTTTTGGCTAAAGCCTACATCAGGGTGAAGCTGTCACACCAAGTGCATTTAACCAGCAATAGTCTGTTCATTTTTTGGCCATATACAAAATCAGGGGCAAGCTGCGCCTGTCACCAAGTGCATTTAACCCTCAATGGTGTGGTTGTTTTTTGGCTAAAGCCTACATCAGGGTGAAGCTGTCACTCCAAGTGCATTTAACCAGCAATAGTCTGTTTATTTTTTGGCCATATACTACATCAGGGGCAAGCTGCGCCCGTCACCAAGTGCATTTAACCCTCAGTAGTGTGGTTGGTCAAGCTATCACACCAAGTGCATTTAACCAGCAATAGTCTGTTTATTTTTTGGCCATATACTAAATCAGGGGCAAGCTGCGCCCGTCACCAAGTGCATTTAACCAGCAATAGTCTGTTCATTTTTTGGCCATATACTACATCAGGGGCAAGCTGCGCCCGTCACCAAGTGCATTTAACCCTCAGTAGTGTGGTTGGTCAAGCTGTGACACCAAGTGCATTTAACCAGCAATAGTCTGTTCATTTTTTGGCCATATACTACATCAGGGGCAAGCTGCGCCCGTCACCAAGTGCATTTAACCCTCAGTAGTGTGGTTGGTCAAGCTGTGACACCAAGTGCATTTAACCAGCAATAGTCTGTTCATTTTTTGGCCATATACTACATCAGAGGCAAGCTGCGCCGGTCACCAAGTGCATTTAACCCTCAGTAGTGTGGTTGGTCAAGCTGTCACACCAAGTGCATTTAACCAGCAATAGTCTGTTAATTTTTTGGCCATATACTACATCAGGGGCAAGCTGCGCCTGTCACCAAGTGCATTTAACCCTCAATGGTGTGGTTGTTTTTTGGCTAAAGCCTACATTAGGGTGAAGCTGTCACACCAAGTGCATTTAACCAGCAATAGTCTGTTCATTTTTTGGCCATATACTAAATCAGGGGCAAGCTGCGCCCGTCACCAAGTGCATTTAACCAGCAATAGTCTGTTCATTTTTTGGCCATATACTACATCAGGGGCAAGCTGCGCCCATCACCAAGTGCATTTAACCCTCAGTAGTGTGGTTGGTCAAGCTGTGACACCAAGTGCATTTAACCAGCAATAGTCTGTTCATTTTTTGGCCATATACTACATCAGGGGCAAGCTGCGCCCGTCACCAAGTGCATTTAACCCTCAGTAGTGTGGTTGGTCAAGCTGTCACACCAAGTGCATTTAACCAGCAATAGTGTGGTTATTTTTTGGCCATATCCCAGTCTAATTCTGTCACTAAATCCATACCGGTCACCCAGCGCCTAAATACTAGGCCTCAAATCTATATCCCGCTAAATCTGTCGTTACCGCTGTACTGTTGTGGCTGGGCAAGTTATTTAGTGTCCGTCAAAGCACATTTTTTGTTCAGGGTTGAAATACAATTCCCAATTTAGCAATTTCATAATTTAGTGGTTTCTGCTATATCAGAGCTATTTGAAATCTATCCCTAAAAGGGTATATAATATTCAAGGTGCACATAGGGTCATTCAGAATAACTTCACACACACGCTACTGTGCATTTCCAAGTCTAATTCTGTTAGTAAATCCATACCGGTCACCCAGCGCCTAAATACTAGGCCTCAAATTTATATCCCGCTAAATCTGTCGTTACCGCTGTACTGTTGTGGCTGGGAAAGTTATTTAGTGTCCGTCAAAGCACATTTTTTGTTCTGGGTTGAAATACAATTCCCAATTTAGCAATTTCATAATTTAGTGGTTTCTGCTATATCAGAGCTATTTGAAATCTATCCCTAAAAGGGTATATAATATTCAAGGTGCACATAGGGTCATTCAGAATAACTTCACACACACGCTACTGTGCATTTCCAAGTCTAATTCTGTTAGTAAATCCATACCGGTCACCCAGCGCCTAAATAATAGGTCTCAAATTTATATCCCGCTAAATCTCTCGTTACCGCTGTCCTGTTGTGGATGGGAAAGTTATTTAGTGTCCGTCAAAGCACATTTTTTGTTCTGGGTTGAAATACAATTCCCAATTTAGCAATTTCATAATTTAGTGGTTTCTGCTATATCAGAGCTATTTGAAATCTATCCCTAAAAGGGTATATAATATTCAAGGTGCACATAGGGTCATTCAGAATAACTTCACACACACGCTACTGTGCATTTCCAAGTCTAATTCTGTTAGTAAATCCATACCGGTCACCCAGCGCCTAAATACTAGGCCTCAAATTTATATCCCGCTAAATCTGTCGTTACCGCTGTACTGTTGTGGCTGGGAAAGTTATTTAGTGTCCGTCAAAGCACATTTTTTGTTCTGGGTTAAAATACAATTCCCAATTTAGCAATTTCTTAATTTAGTGGTTTCTGCTATATCAGAGCTATTTGAAATCTATCCCTAAAAGGGTATATAATATTCAAGGTGCACATAGGGTCATTCAGAATAACTTCACACACACGCTACTGTGCATTTCCAAGTCTAATTCTGTTAGTAAATCCATACCGGTCACCCAGCGCCTAAATAATAGGTCTCAAATTTATATCCCGCTAAATCTCTCGTTACCGCTGTCCTGTTGTGGATGGGAAAGTTATTTAGTGTCCGTCAAAGCACATTTTTTGTTCTGGGTTGAAATACAATTCCCAATTTAGCAATTTCATAATTTAGTGGTTTCTGCTATATCAGAGCTATTTGAAATCTATCCCTAAAAGGGTATATAATATTCAAGGTGCACATAGGGTCATTCAGAATAACTTCACACACACGCTACTGTGCATTTCCAAGTCTAATTCTGTTAGTAAATCCATACCGGTCACCCAGCGCCTAAATACTAGGCCTCAAATTTATATCCCGCTAAATCTGTCGTTACCGCTGTCCTGTTGTGGCTGGGAAAGTTATTTAGTGTCCGTCAAAGCACATTTTTTGTTCTGGGTTGAAATACAATTCCCAATTTAGCAATTTCATAATTTAGTGGTTTCTGCTATATCAGAGCTATTTGAAATCTATCCCTAAAAGGGTATATAATATTCAAGGTGCACATAGGGTCATTCAGAATAACTTCACACACACGCTACTGTACATTTCCAAGTCTAATTCTGTGAGTAAATCCATACCGGTCACCCAGCGCCTAAATACTAGGCCTCAAATTTATATCCCGCTAAATCTCTCGTTACCGCTGTCCTGTTGTGGATGGGAAAGTTATTTAGTGTCCGTCAAAGTACATTTTTTGTTCTGGGTTGAAATACAATTCCCAATTTAGCAATTTCATAATTTAGTGGTTTCTGCTATATCAGAGCTATTTGAAATCTATCCCTAAAAGGGTATATAATATTCAAGGTGCACATAGGGTCATTCAGAATAACTTCACACACACGCTACTGTGCATTTCCAAGTCTAATTCTGTGAGTAAATCCATACCGGTCACCCAGCGCCTAAATACTAGGCCTCAAATTTATATCCCGCTAAATCTCTCGTTACCGCTGTCCTGTTGTGGATGGGAAAGTTATTTAGTGTCCGTCAAAGCACATTTTTTGTTCTGGGTTGAAATACAACTCCCAATTTAGCAATTTCATAATTTAGTGGTTTCTGCTATATCAGAGCTATTTGAAATCTATCCCTAAAAGGGTATATAATATTCAAGGTGCACATAGGGTCATTCAGAATAACTTCACACACACGCTACTGTGCATTTCCAAGTCTAATTCTGTGAGTAAATCCATACCGGTCACCCAGCGCCTAAATACTAGGCCTCAAATTTATATCCCGCTAAATCTCTCGTTACCGCTGTCCTGTTGTGGATGGGAAAGTTATTTAGTGTCCGTCAAAGCACATTTTTTGTTCTGGGTTGAAATACAATTCCCAATTTAGCAATTTCATAATTTAGTGGTTTCTGCTATATCAGAGCTATTTGAAATCTATCCCTAAAAGGGTATATAATATTCAAGGTGCACATAGGGTCATTCAGAATAACTTCACACACACGCTACTGTGCATTTCCAAGTCTAATTCTGTCACTAAATCCATACCGGTCACCCAGCGCCTAAATACTAGGCCTCAAATTTATATCCCGCTGAATTTGAATACAATACATTGGGCCAAATAATATTTTTGTTGTTGTGGTGAACCATAACAATGAGGAAAACATCTAGTAAGGGACGCGGACGTGGACATGGTCGTGGTGGTGTTAGTGGACCCTCTGGTGCTGGGAGAGGACGTGGCCGTTCTGCCACATCCACACGTCCTAGTGTACCAACTACCTCAGGTCCCAGTAGCCGCCAGAATTTACAGCGATATATGGTGGGGCCCAATGCCGTTCTAAGGATGGTAAGGCCTGAGCAGGTACAGGCATTAGTCAATTGGGTGGCCGACAGTGGATCCAGCACGTTCACATTATCTCCCACCCAGTCTTCTGCAGAAAGCGCACAGATGGCGCCTGAAAACCAACCCCATCAGTCTGTCACATCACCCCCATGCATACCAGGGAAACTGTCTCAGCCTCAAGTTATGCAGCAGTCTCTTATGCTGTTTGAAGACTCCGCTGGCAGGGTTTCCCAAGGGCATCCACCTAGCCCTTCCCCAGCGGTGAAAGACATAGAATGCACTGACGCACAACCACTTATGTTTCCTGATGATGAGGACATGGGAAAACCACCTCAGCACGTCTCTGATGATGACGAAACACAGGTGCCAACTGCTGCGTCTTTCTGCAGTGTGCAGACTGAACAGGAGGTCAGGGATCAAGACTGGGTGGAAGACGATGCAGGGGACGATGAGGTCCTAGACCCCACATGGGATGAAGGTCGTGCCACTGACTTTCACAGTTCGGAGGAAGAGGCAGTGGTGAGACCAAGCCAACAGCGTAGCAAAAGAGGGAGCAGTGGGCAAAAGCAGAACACCCGCCGCCAAGAGACTCCGCCTGCTACTGACCGCCGCCATCTGGGACCGAGCACCCCAAAGGCAGCTTCAAGGAGTTCCCTGGCATGGCACTTCTTCAAACAATGTGCTGACGACAAGACCCGAGTGGTTTGCACGCTGTGCCATCAGAGCCTGAAGCGAGGCATTAACGTTCTGAACCTGAGCACAACCTGCATGACCAGGCACCTGCATGCAAAGCATGAACTGCAGTGGAGTAAACACCTTAAAACCAAGGAAGTCACTCAGGCTCCCCCTGCTACCTCTTCTGCTGCTGCCGCCTCGGCCTATTCTGCTGCTGCCGCCTCGGCCTCTTCCTCCGCCTCTGGAGGAACGTTGGCACCTGCCGCCCAGCACCACCACCACCACCTCCGTCACCAAGCGTCTCAACCATGTCACACGCCAGCGTTCAGCTCTCCATCTCACAAACATTTGATAGAAAGCGTAAATTCCCACCTAGCCACCCTCGATCCCTGGCCCTGAATGCCAGCATTTCTAAACTACTGGCCTATGAAATGCTGTCATTTAGGCTGGTGGACACAGACAGCTTCAAACAGCTCATGTCGCTTGCTGTCCCACAGTATGTTGTTCCCAGCCGGCACTACTTCTCCAAGAGAGCCGTGCCTTCCCTGCACAACCAAGTATCCGATAAAATCAAGTGTGCACTGCGCAACGCCATCTGTAGCAAGGTCCACCTAACCACAGATACGTGGACCAGTAAGCACGGCCAGGGACGCTATATCTCCCTAACTGCACACTGGGTAAATGTAGTGGCAGCTGGGCCCCAGGCGGAGAGCTGTTTGGCGCACGTCCTTCCGCCGCCAAGGATCGCAGGGCAACATTCTTTGCCTCCTGTTGCCACCTCCTCCTTCTCGGCTTCCTCCTCCTCTTCTTCCACCTGCTCATCCAGTCAGCCACACACCTTCACCACCAACTTCAGCACAGCCCGGGGTAAACGTCAGCAGGCCATTCTGAAACTCATATGTTTGGGGGACAGGCCCCACACCGCACAGGAGTTGTGGCGGGGTATAGAACAACAGACCGACGAGTGGTTGCTGCCGGTGAGCCTCAAGCCCGGCCTGGTGGTGTGTGATAATGGGCGAAATCTCGTTGCAGCTCTGGGACTAGCCAATTTGACGCACATCCCTTGCTTGGCGCATGTGCTGAATTTGGTGGTGCAGAAGTTCATTCACAACTACCCCGACATGTCAGAGCTGCTGCATAAAGTGCGGGCCGTCTGTTCGCGCTTCCGGCGTTCACATCCTGCTGCTGCTCGCCTGTCTGCGCTACAGCGTAACTTCGGCCTTCCCGCTCACCGCCTCATATGCGACGTGCCCACCAGGTGGAACTCCACCTTGCACATGCTGGACAGACTGTGCGAGCAGCAGCAGGCCATAGTGGAGTTTCAGCTGCAGCACGCACGGGTCAGTCGCACTACAGAACAGCACCACTTCACCACCAATGACTGGGCCTCCATGCGAGACCTGTGTGCCCTGTTGCGCTGTTTCGAGTACTCCACCAACATGGCCAGTGGCGATGACGCCGTTATCAGCGTTACAATACCACTTCTATGTCTCCTTGAGAAAACACTTAGGGCGATGATGGAAGAGGAGGTGGCCCAGGAGGAGGAGGAGGAGGAGGAGGAGGAGGAAGAGGGGTCATTTTTAGCACTTTCAGGCCAGTCTCTTCGAAGTGACTCAGAGGGAGGTTTTTGGCAACAGCAGAGGCCAGGTACAAATGTGGCCAGCCAGGGCCCACTACTGGAGGACGAGGAGGACGAGGATGAGGAGGAGGTGGAGGAGGATGAGGATGAAGCATGGTCACAGCGGGGTGGCACCCAACGCAGCTCGGGTCCATCACTGGTGCGTGGCTGGGGGGAAAGGCAGGACGATGACGATACGCCTCCCACAGAGGACAGCTTGTCCTTACCCCTGGGCAGCCTGGCACACATGAGCGACTACATGCTGCAGTGCCTGCGCAACGACAGCAGAGTTGCCCACATTTTAACCTGTGCGGACTACTGGGTTGCCACCCTGCTGGATCCACGCTACAAAGACAATGTGCCCACCTTACTTCCTGCACTGGAGCGTGATAGGAAGATGCGCGAGTACAAGCGCACGTTGGTAGACGCGCTACTGAGAGCATTCCCAAATGTCACAGGGGAACAAGTGGAAGCCCAAGGCCAAGGCAGAGGAGGAGCAAGAGGTCGCCAAGGCAGCTGTGTCACGGCCAGCTCCTCTGAGGGCAGGGTTAGCATGGCAGAGATGTGGAAAACTTTTGTCAACATGCCACAGCTAACTGCACCACCACCTGATACGCAACGTGTTAGCAGGAGGCAACATTTCACTAACATGGTGGAACAGTACGTGTGCACACCCCTCCACGTACTGACTGATGTTTCGGCCCCATTCAACTTCTGGGTCTCTAAATTGTCGACGTGGCCAGAGCTAGCCTTTTATGCCTTGGAGGTGCTGGCCTGCCCGGCAGCCAGCGTTTTGTCTGAACGTGTATTCAGCACGGCAGGGGGCGTCATTACAGACAAACGCAGCCGCCTGTCTACAGCCAAAGTGGACAAGCTGACGTTCATAAAAATGAACCAGGCATGGATCCCACAGGACCTGTCCGTCCCTTGTCCAGATTAGACATTAACTACCTCCCCTTAACCATATATTATTGGACTCCAGGGCACTTCCTCATTCAATCCTATTTTTATTTTCATTTTACCATTATATTGCGAGGCTACCCAAAGTTGAATGAACCTCTCCTCTGTCTGGGTGCCGGGGCCTAAATATATGCCAATGGACTGTTCCAATGTTGGGTGACGTGAAGCCTGATTCTCTGCTATGACATGCAGACTGATTCTCTGCTGACATGAAGCCAGATTGTCTGTTACGGGACCTCTCTCCTCTGCCTGGGTGCTGGGCCTAAATTTATGACAATGGACTGTTGCAGTGGTGGGTGACGTGAAGCCTGATTCTCTGCTATGACATGCAGACTGATTCTCTGCTGACATGAAGCCAGATTGTCTGTTACGGGACCTCTCTCCTCTGCCTGGGTGCTGGGCCTAAATATATGCCAATGGACTGTTGCAGTGGTGGCTGACGTGAAGCCTCATTCTCTGCTATGACATGCAGACTAATTCTCTGCTGACATGAAGCCAGATTGTCTGTTACGGGACCTCTCTCCTCTGCCTGGGTGCTGGGCCTAAATATATGACAATGGACTGTTGCAGTGGTGGGTGACGTGAAGCTTGATTCTCTGCTATGACATGAAGACTGATTCTCTGCTGACATGAAGCCAGATTGTCTGTTACGGGACCTCTCTCCTCTGCCTGGGTGCTGGGCCTAAATATATGCCAATGGACTGTTGCAGTGGTGGCTGACGTGAAGCCTCATTCTCTGCTATGACATGCAGACTAATTCTCTGCTGACATGAAGCCAGATTGTCTGTTACGGGACCTCTCTCCTCTGCCTGGGTGCTGGGCCTAAATTTATGACAATGGACTGTTGCAGTGGTGGGTGACGTGAAGCCTGATTCTCTGCTATGACATGCAGACTGATTCTCTGCTGACATGAAGCCAGATTGTCTGTTACGGGACCTCTCTCCTCTGCCTGGGTGCTGGGCCTAAATATATGCCAATGGACTGTTGCAGTGGTGGCTGACGTGAAGCCTCATTCTCTGCTATGACATGCAGACTAATTCTCTGCTGACATGAAGCCAGATTGTCTGTTACGGGACCTCTCTCCTCTGCCTGGGTGCTGGGCCTAAATATATGACAATGGACTGTTGCAGTGGTGGGTGACGTGAAGCCTGATTCTCTGCTATGACATGAAGACTGATTCTCTGCTGACATGAAGCCAGATTGTCTGTTACGGGACCTCTCTCCTCTGCCTGGGTGCTGGGCCTAAATTTATGACAATGGACTGTTGCAGTGGTGGGTGACGTGAAGCCTGATTCTCTGCTATGACATGCAGACTGATTCTCTGCTGACATGAAGCCAGATTGTCTGTTACGGGACCTCTCTCCTCTGCCTGGGTGCTGGGCCTAAATTTATGACAATGGACTGTTGCAGTGGTGGCTGACGTGAAGCCTGATTCTCTGCTATGACATGCAGACTGATTCTCTGCTGACATGAAGCCAGATCCTCTGTTACGGGACCTCTCTCCTCTGCCTGGGTGCTGGGCCTAAATTTATGAAAATGGACTTTTGCAGTCAGAGGCGTACATAGGAATCACTGGGCCCCATAGCAAAAATCTGAATTGGGCCCCTTAACCCCGCCCACTACCCACCATGGCCCCTCCCACTTCCTGACTTTGCTCCTCCCATGCCACACCCCCATTAAATAAATTTATACATGACCTACAGAAACTGTTAGGGGTTTCCTGGGGGTGACCTGTCACATGGGATATCTGCTGCAGCCTGCAGGTCTCCTTATTTGGGGTGCCATGTTAGGCTACTTTCACACTTGCGTTCGGGTCTCCGCTTGTGAGTTCTGTTTGAAGGCTCTCACAAGCGGCACCGAACGGATCCGTCCAGCCCTAATGCATTCTGAGTGGATGCGGATCCGCTCAGAATGCATCAGTATGGCTCCGTCTGTCCTCCGCTCAGCAGGCGGACACTTGAACGCTGCTTGCAGCCTGGCCGTGCGGAGGCAAACGGATCCGTCCAGACTTACAATGTAAGTCAATGGGGACGGATCCGTTTGAAGTTGACACAGTGTGGCTCAATTTTCAAACGGATCCGTCCCCCATTGACTTTCAATGTAAAGTCAAAACGGATCCGTTTGCACTATCATGAACAAAAAAAAAAATGTTTTTTTTTTTTTTGTTCATGTTAATGCAAACGGATCCGTTCTGAACTGATCTAAGCGTTTGCATTATAGGTGCGGATCCGTCTGTGCAGACACCAGACGGATCCGCTCTGAACGCAAGTGTGAAAGTAGCCTTAAAGGGAATCTGTCACTAGCAATTTACCCCCAATTTTTTTTTCATGAATCCATGTTTAACAGAGTACCTGTTTTCCATCTGTCTTGTTCTTTTGATTGTGAGTCTTGTCATGTCTTCAAAAAATCGATTCTTATGATATGTAAATGAAGCTGTAAGGAGCCCAGAGGGGCGTTATTCTTTCTCCACGGTGCCCAGGAACGCCCCTCTGAAGTGCCGTGCCCGGCTAGGTTTGAAAACTAATAACGCCTCCAAGTTCATCTAAATCGCCTCCCAGAGGCACGGCTAAGTGCTCAACACCCCCCTCCTCAGTGCCGCGCTCTGCGGCAAACACCCCGATCCTCCTCTCGCCGGCATCCCAAATCCCGCGCAGGCGCAGTGCCGTCAGTCATCTTATCATAGCGCAGGCAATCGCCGGCACTGCGCCTGCGCGGGATTTGGGATGCCAGCGAGAGGAGGATCGGATTTGGGAGGCGATTTAGATGAACTTGGAGGCGTTATTAGTTTTCAAATTTAGCCGGGCACGGCACTTCAGAGGGGCGTTCCTGGGCACAGTGGAGAAAGAATAACGCCCCTCTGGGCTCCTTACAGCGTCATTTACATAAGAATCGATTTTTTGAAGAAATGACAAGACTCACAATCCAAAGAACAAGACAGATGGAAAAAAGGTACTCATGGATCCATGTTTAATAAAGTACCTTTTTTCCATCTGTGTTCTTCTTTTCCATGTCAGTCTTGTCCTTTCTTCTAAAAATCGATTCTTGCTGTAAGCCGGACTGGAGCCCAGAGGGGCGTTTTTCTTTCTCCACGGTGCCCCTCTGATTAGTGCCGTGCCCGCCTAAATATGAAAACTCTAACGCCTCCATCATTTAGCTGAATTGCCTCCCAGAGGCGCGGCTAAGTCCTAGACACCGCCCCCCTCCTCAGCGCTGCGCTCTGAAACACCCGATCCTCCTCTCGTCGGCGTCTCAAATCCCGCGCAGGCGCAGTGCCGGCGATTGCCTGCGCCTGCGCTCTGATAATACGGCTGAGGGCAACAGCTTCAACATCGTCACTGGGCTCGGCGCATGCCCAGTGACGATGTTGAAGCTGTTGCCCTCAGCCGTATTATCAGAGCGCAGGCGCAGGCAATCGCCGGCACTGCGCCTGCGCGGGATTTGGGACGCTGACGAGAGGAGGATCGGGTGTTTCAGAGCGCAGCGCTGAGGAGGGGGGCGGGTGTCTAGGACTTAGCCGCGCCTCTGGGAGGCGATTCAGCTAAACATGGGGGGGGGGGCCCTGGGGAGAAAAGCAGCCGCATAGCCGGCTGCTGGTCATCAGTGGGCGGGGCCTTATCTGCGCTACGGGCCCCCCAGTGCCGCGGGCCCCATAGCAGTGGCGTGGTCTGCCTCTATGGGCGGTACGCCACTGGTTGCAGTGGTGGGTGACGTGAAGCCTGATTCTCTGCTATGACATGAAGACTGATTCTCTGCTGACATGAAGCCAGATTCTCTGTTACGGGACCTCTCTTCTCTGCCTGGGTGCCGGGGCCTAAATATCTGAGAATGGACGGTTCCAGTGGTGGGTGACGGGAAGCCAGATTCTCTGCTATGGGACCTCTCTCCAATTGATTTTGGTTAATTTTTATTTATTTAATTTTTATTTTAATTCATTTCCCTATCCACATTTGTTTGCAGGGGATTTACCTACATGTTGCTGCCTTTTGCAGCCCTCTAGCCCTTTCCTGGGCTGTTTTACAGCCGTTTTAGTGCCGAAAAGTTCGGGTCCCCATTGACTTCAATGAGGTTCGGGTTCGGGACGAAGTTCGGATCGGGTTCGGATCCCGAACCCGAACATTTCCGGGAAGTTCGGCCGAACTTCTCGAACCCGAACATCCAGGTATTCGCTCAACTCTACTGTCCAGTATTACGGTAACCGGGGAGTGGTCGGAAATACCATGACTTTCATAGTTAATTTTTTTGACCCTATTAATAAGCCCAGGGCTGGCGAGGGCCAGATAAACTCGTGACATGGACCTATAAGTCAAGCTAAAGCATGAATATACCTGCTTATTACCATACAGAGATCGCCATATGTCGACCAGTACCATTTCTTTACTCATTCTAGTGTTTTGTTCGTAGTTATTTGTGGTAGATGTCCTATCTATTTTAATGTCCATGACCGAGTTGAAATCGTCCATCACCAGCACCGGGCACTCCTCTCGCGCCGAAATATATTGCATCAATTTACATAGCACATATGTTGAAAAAGGAGGTGGGATATAAATAAAGGCGATTATGCTCCTTTGCCCCTGCCACTCACAATGAAGAAAGATATATCGACCCTCTTGATCGATTAGTTGTTCTATTTGTACATAATTTACCTGTCTATGAACATAAACACTGATCCCGCGGGAGTATATAGAATAACATGAATGATATTCATGAGAGGCCCATCTCCTTCCGCCAAACGCCGCCACTTTTTCATCTGTTAAATGTGTCTCTAGCAAGGCCACTATGGCTGGTAAATGTCTAGAAACTAAATCAAACACAGCGCACCTCTTGATTTTATCCGCGAATCCGCGAAAATTCCATGTCAGTATTCTAGACATTTCTTTTTTTTATTTTTATGTTTCCTAACTTTAGGACGGCGCCGGGCAGAAGGAGAGGGGCGCCCCCCCCGAACCTCGACAGCTCTCAGCGGGGAGAGAAAATACCCCCTCCCCCCCCACCCCCATACTGACCTGCGAGTCGCTGAATGTGACTCATAGGCCTCTAGCATTGAGCTACCCCCCCTAACACCGTCGACCCCCCCAGCTCCTCCCTATATTGCTGCAGATAGATTATTTGAAGCCCTTTGAGTCCATCCAATCAGCTGCCTCACTTGGGTTAACGAAGAAGTGAACAATATCTCCATGCATAACCCGTAATTTTGCGGGATACATCATGGAGTATTTTAATTGAGCCTGTATCAGTCTCTTCTTTACATCTTTTTATTCTCTTCTTTTATCCTGCGTGACTCTGCAAAAGTCCGGATATATTTCTATATTAGCGTCGTTGTATTTCACCGTCTTTATCTCTCGTTTCCACCTAAGAATATAATTACGGTCTCTTGAGGAAACCATTTTAACTAACAATGGTCTTGGTGCTGACCCTGGTGGTGGTTTTCTTATTGGGATGCGATGTGCTCTCTCCACTATATATGATGAAGCTACTTCTACAAGTGATACATTATCCGAGAGCCATTTTTGAATAAATCCTGTTGGATCATTTCTTTCTACTTCTTCCGGAAAACCCACCATTTTAAGATTGCCTCTCCTAGATCTGTCCTCCAAATCCGCCAATTTTTCCTTCAGTGCCTTATTATCACTCTCCACTATTTCCATCCTTTTCTTTATCTGATTAGTGTCTTTTTGCAGTTCTGAGGTAAGCATTTCGTATTCCTTAATGCGTTGCCTCATTTTATTTAGATCGTCTCTAATTACTGAGATGTCGGTCTGTACTGCTGCCACCGTAATTATTAGGGTACTTAATGCTTGATTAGTTGTATTAGGCTAGTTTCACACTAGCGTTCGGCTGTCCGCTCGTGAGCTCCGTTTGAAGGGGCTCACGAGTGGACCCGAACGCTTCC
The DNA here is from genome assembly GCF_014858855.1 of Bufo gargarizans. Lineage (NCBI taxonomy): Eukaryota > Metazoa > Chordata > Amphibia > Anura > Bufonidae > Bufo > Bufo gargarizans. Next base: position 122,025,572 of record NC_058087.1, on the reverse strand, counting down.
GTCCAGCCCTGATGCAGTCTGAATGGATGCGGATCCGCTCAGAATGCATCAGTCTGGAGGCGTTCAGCCTCCGCTCCGCTCAGCAGGCGGACACCCGAACGCTGCTTGCAGCGTTCGGGTGTCCACCTGGCCGTGCGGAGGCGTGCGGATCCGTCCAGACTTACAATGTAAGTCAATGGGGACGGATCCGTTTGAAGATGCCACAATATGGCTCAATCTTCAAACGGATCCGTCCCCCATTGACTTTCAATGTAAAAGTCTGGACGGATCCGCTCAGGCTAATTTCACACTTATATAAATCACTAAAGAAAATGCGCCAAACAGATATACCACTGACTATACTAGCTGGTCATACAAGCAGATATTAAAAGCTGAGACTTTTGCCAATATATTCCTGTCAGGGCTCCGATATCTTCCTGACAGGAATATATTGGCAAAAGTCTCAGCTTTTAATATCTGCTTGTATGACCAGCTAGTATAGTCAGTGGTATATCTGTTTGGTGCATTTTCTTTAGTGATTTATATAATTGTATTTTCATCCGCACAATGCTCTGGTTTGTGTAGGATGCTTTTGTGGTGCATGTGGACCGCGCTGGCGTCCTCCTTTGTATGCATTATTTGCTCGGGATGGTCGTTTGCTGCGGTCCACATGCGGTGGGACTGCTCCCCTAATGAGAAACACGCTACAGTGTTTGGGGTTTGAGCAGCTCCCCCATACTTGCCACGGTATTTCAGTGGTTCACATGTGGTGGGACTGCTCGCCCAATGAGAAACACGCTACAGTGTTTGGGGCTTGGGCAGTTCCCCCATGTTGGCCACTTCATTTCTGTGATTTTAATTTCACACTTAGCTTTTTTTTGCCAATATAATGCAGACGGATCCGTTCTGAACGGAGCCACCGTCTGCATTAATATGATCCGTTCAGAACGGATCCGATCGAACGCTAGTGTGAAAGTAGCCTTAACTGCGTCCAGTATACCTGCTAACTTAAAGTCAATATTACACATCTGATTGTCCACTTCCGGTGTCCTATTTTCTCCTGCTCTATTTAATGGATTTTCACAGTCCTCCATCTGCGTTGACTGCTTCTGATTACTTCTCATCTTACTTAGTGTGGGTGGAGATTTAAGATATTTGTCCAGCTGCGTCATGTTGTTCCGAGCTATGCCACCCTTTGGTGAGGAACTGCCAACCGATTTTCTATTCTGCAGCTTGGGTGCCATATTGTATATGTTTTTTTGTTTGTTTTTTCTCCCCCCCCCTTTCCCCTTTCCTCCTTCCCCTCCCCCCTCACGGTGGGGCTATCTTCTAAATGTATCTTAGCGAAAGAAAAAGGGTTGCACCTCGTAATACATATTCCATACACTAATTATATATTATGGTATGACACAAAGAAGCAGCGGATCTTACGTTCCTTGATCTCCCGATGTTAAAAAATTCCCAGAGTCCCGGATCTTGAAAGGTTTTCAGATTGTAATATCCCAGATATTTTCTGCGCCGTCCACCCACACTAATTGGCAACCATCAAAGAGGTAAACCTATAGGACCGAAAACCACAGACAGCATTTTGATGAAACAAATCTGCTTTTGTTCAGTATCAAGGAGAGGGCTTCACCATGGGGAGTAACCCCTAAAACTACAGAGCAGGCTGGACAACAGGCTACGCGGCACAGCAAGTAGGGAGAGGGAGAGCACATCCACCCTCAATGCCCAGCTCCAAAAGCAGGACAGGCAAAAGCACAACGTCTGGAGAGGACCCCAGCCATTCATTCAGCACCGGCTCCACCAATTTTCCTCCCGGAACGCAGCGTACACCATCAGTTCACTCACCCAGCGGCCCACAGAGGACCGCATGCAGCGCTACCACAGGGGTCAAAGCTGGAGCCGACGCCGGGGGTGGAAGGCAGGGCGGAGAAGGACAGATAAAAGCGCGGCTTCTGGAGAGGATTCAGGCGACAGATACAGATCCACCAAGTTTCTTCCTGCATGTCACGCTGCTGCAGGGGTCGGAGCTGGAGCCAGCGTTGGGGGCGGAGGGATCGCTGCACGTCCGTGACTCACGTCATGCCGCTCCGCTCACCCCAGCTGTAATTGTGTATGGGTGGGTTTTTAATACATACAATAAAAAAAATCATATTAAAGTCTCTTAATAGTTTATTAGAAATAATGCAGACAATTTAAAAAATCCCCAACAATTCCACTACAAATCAAGTACAAAGCTCAGAACTAAATTATTCCAGGACGTCGTAATGGTTCGTTAATTCGACAATGGTTAATCAATTCGACACACGTCCCCGGATAGGGGACGTAACAGGGATTAAACTGATAGGAATAGGACTAGTTAAGACACCACTCATATAGGGTGTCACAGCACATTGCTCCGTGCATGCACAGTGCCCCAACTTGGGAGTAAGAGGACCGACCAAGCTGCTTTTTCCATCTCCCGGTTCCTAAAATCAATTCAGTTTGGTGTATCAGAGTTTGGTCTGTCACTGTAAAGGCAATCCCACCCTGATATGGGACGTAACAGGGATTAAACTGGTGAGAATAGTACTACAGAAAATAGCACTCATATCGGGTGTGACAGTAAATTGCACGGCGCAGACGCAGTGACCGTGGCGTGGATTCAAACAAAGGGGAGGGAGCCAGCAATTTTTTTATCATCTCCCCATTCGAAAAATCTATTTAATAAATGGACCCCAGATCGGGGACATAACAGGGATTAAACTGATGAGAAGAGAGAACTACAGGAAATACCACTCATATCGGGTGGGACAGTAAATTGCACGGCGCAGACGCAGTGACCGTGGCGTGGATTCAAACAAAGGAGAGGGAGCCAGCAATTTTTTAACCATCTCCCCGTTTGAAAAATCTATTTAATAAATGGACCCCAGATTGGGGACATAACAGGGATTAAACTGATGAGAAGAGAGAACTACAGGAAATACCACTCATATCGGGTGGGACAGTAAATTGCATGGCACAGACGCAGTGACAGTGGATTCAAACAAAGGGGAGGGAGACAGCGTTTTTTTTAACCATCTCACCGTTCGAAAAATCCATTTAATAAATGGACCCCAGATTGGGGACATAACAGGGATTAAACTGATGAGAAGAGAGAACTACAGGAAATACCACTCATATCGGGTGGGACAGTAAATTGCACGGCGCAGACGCAGTGACCGTGGCGTGGATTCAAACAAAGGGGAGGGAGCCAGCAATTTTTTAACCATCTCCCCGTTTGAAAAATCTATTTAATAAATGGACCCCAGATTGGGGACATAACAGGGATTAAACTGATGAGAAGAGAGAACTACAGGAAATACCACTCATATCGGGTGGGACAGTAAATTGCATGGCACAGACGCAGTGACTGTGGATTCAAACAAAGGGGAGGGAGACAGCGTTTTTTTAACCATCTCCCCGTTCGAAAAATCCATTTAATAAATGGACCCCAGATTGGGGACATAACAGGGATTAAACTGATGAGAAGAGAGAACTATAGAAAATACCACTCATATTGGGTGGGACAGTAAATTGCACGGCACAGACGCAGTGACCGTGGATTCAAACAAAGGGGAGGGAGCCAGCATTTTTTTAACCATCTCCCCATTCGAAAAATCAATTCAATTCACCTTTCCGGGACCCTTGGTGTTGTACGTGACTGGGTGGAGGAAGAAACCTTCAATGACATCAACGGGACATGGCTAGCTTGGTATCCAACCTTGTGCAAATGGGAAGTTTGCGGTTGGGCAAATGGACTGTTTGCGGTGGTTTGCGGTGCATTAAAAGGGGAGTTTGGTCTGTCAATGTCTGTGAAGCGGGCGTAACCCTTACACTACCTGATCGAAATTGGTCGGTCTGGAACTACATCATACTACGCTTATTGAATATTGCAAGATCAATAGAATACCCAGGGGATTGAGGACTCACTCACAACCCACCATGTATATGCATTACAATGAATTCAGGTTGAAATATAAGTTTTCTTTGGGCTTAATTTTGTTGAATTTGGAATTCCTTCAAAAAGATTTGACGGACACTATAGAAAAGAGGGACGTATTACAGGCCACACTTATTTCTTTATTACCAGCTGATGAATATCAAGAATATGTGTCTAAATTTAAACCCTTTGTTGACGAACTAAGGATTGAGATACAAGATACAAAGCGGAGCAAGTGGCAGCGAGATGCTATGGATTACAACACAGGGAATGTATACAATTGGACAAATAGTCATCAACCTCAACTGCGGAATCCGATATTGGGAAAGAAAAATTTTGCCAAGGAATCTACTCAGGCACAACAGAAAACTGTCTCTTCAGGGCCTTTTTTAGAGAATCCATCCAACCATCTAGAAAGAAACCAACTCGTCGCGGAGGAAGAAGGCGTCACATATACCAATATAAAAACCAGGAGCAAAATACCACCAATGAGGAAAAGATACAGACAGACTTAAACATTGTGGTAAATATCTCTTCCCATGTGTTATCAGATAACATTGGGGTAAATATCTCTTCCCATGTGTTATCAGATAACATTGTGGTAAATATCTCTTCCCATGTGTTATCAGATAAACAAATGAAAGTTTTAACCAAGGGATTGAGCTTTTGTCCTAATACCAGCACTAATTGGCTGCAACTAGAAGCTGATTTATATCAATTTTTCCACAGACTTAAGCTCAAAACCTGGTTTACTACACATTCGTCACAACAGAAAGAATGTATCACCACTGAATTGAGATGAAGTGATTTTGATTTATTTAATAAGAGTAATTTTATTCCACCTGTATCATCACTGTCGATTGAGCTATTTATAGATGCAGTCATGAAGGAAGTATATGTTCTGAAATCTAGTGGTAGCAATCGCTTTCGACACCCCAACATGACTCAAGTGGAGTGCGATTGATGAGTTGGTCCATGACCGCAGTCTCACCATCAAGTCTGCTGGCAAGGGTGGTGCGATTGTTGTCATGGACACTCAGCAATATATAGCAGAAGCACACAGACAATTAGAGGATGAGACGGTTTATCAGAAATTACATACTGACCCTAGATGGGATATAGAAAGAAAGATCCAAAATATGCTTCAAGAAGTTACACATCCAATGACACCTTTTCTTTACTTACTACCAAAGATACACAAAGACCCTAAAAACCCGCCAGGGAGACCGATCGTCTCAGGGAGGGGATCACTACTCTGCAACATTTCTATCTTTCTAGATAAGGTTTTGCGACAATATGCTGTGTCATCCCAATCTTATATTCAGGACACCTCAGATTTCCTTAATAAATTGACAGACACTACGCTTCCTCCAGACATAACTTTAGCATCTCTTGACATAACCAGTCAATATACATCAATTAGACACAGTTTTGGGATAGAGGTAGTGAAAAAGGCCTTGACAGGTTCCGCATTTTCTGCGGTGTGTCAGGACTTTATTCTAAGGTTACTCCACACAGTCCTGACATGCAACTATTTTCTTTTTGGGGATTACTTTTATCTTCAGAGGAAGGAGACCGCCATGGGTTCCAATGTGGCCCCCCCACTTATGCCAACATGGCGGTCTCCTTCCTTGAAGAGACATACATCTATGTATCGCCCCACTTCCGTCTTGAGGTGGTGGCGATACATAGATGATGTTTTTCTAATTTGGACTGGATCTGAGGATCAACTTTTGAATTTTTTCATTTTCTCAACACTATTGATATAGACATCAAGTTTACTCTAGATCATTCAAGAGAACAGATTCATTTTTTGGACACCATCATAACAGTGACAGATCATTCGTTGTCCACTAAGCTGTATTCCAAACCAACAGATCGGAACACATTATTGTGCTACAATAGTGCACATCTAAGGGCAATGATTAAATCAATGCCCCTGAGTCAATACTTACGTGCAAAACGCATAGTGAGTAATGACCATGAATTAACAGGTACACTGAATCAGATGTCCAAGTCATTCAAGGACAGAGGTTTTCCTCTACCATTATTAGAGGAACATTTGAGAACAATACAAGATAAGTCTCACACTGAACTCCTTAAGGAGAAAAGAGGGAATGGGAAACACACAAATAGCATTCCACTGGTAACTACCTATACGGAAGACAGTACACGGATTAGACAGATCATCTCTAGACATTGGTCTATTTTGAGAAGCGGACATGGGGAGATTGAGGAATTTAAACTTCCTCCCCTCATGTCATATAAAAGAGCGAGAAATTTGAAAGATAAACTTATACATACTGATATAGGCCCACAAAAGACATTAGGCCAAACATTTTTACACAGTCAAAAGTGGTGGTGTTTCCCCTGCTTGAACTGCGTAAATTGTCGATATATACAGAAAGGAAGCTTTTTTATCAGATCCTATGACACAAAAGAGATACATCATTAAACATTTTTTGACTTGTGAATCTACATTTGTCGTGTATATTCTATGGTGTCCATGTCAGATGCTATATGTAGGTGAGACCTCTCTGGATTTCAAAACCAGAATAAACCAACACAGATACACGATCTGGAAGAAACGTATGAATCTCCCAGTTCCTAAACATTTTGTGGATCTGGGTCATAAAGAAGGAAATTTGAGATGTATGTTAATAGACCATGTCCATACCCCTAGGAGTGGTGGAAATAGGCATTTACTTCTGAAAAAACGTGAGATTCGCTGGATCTCTACATTGAACACATTGAGACCTCATGGGTTAAATGTAGACTACAAGCCTTGTTATTGTCCTGAGTGAACATTATGTGGATTCAGTTTTTCTCTTAACTGGGTTATGTTGTTGGTGCCCCTTGTTATGAACAAGGTGATTTTAATATTTGTTTTCATCTCTTGCAGATATATGGGGAGGAGTTGGTTTCTTTGTGAAGAGGAAGCGGTGGAATGTTGGTCAACTAGGATGGCATGCTTCTTTATTCAAACATGATTAATTGGTTATGTGGAATGAATAGCATTTTTTGTAGTGCCCTAATGATATTGAGCAATTTATTTTATCATGATTTGTTCCCTTTAGCGACATTGACGATAAGTATTTTTTCACACTAATTGTATGAGATTCACTGGATATGTCTACCACTGAGGTCTCAATTTAGCGCCCAATGACCTGTGGGTATTTATTCTTATTTTTATTAGCTCAATGTTGTACAGTACCGGTGATCAACTGGGGATTGATGGGGGGTGATACAGGTCCGGAATATGAGTATATGAGACACAACAACATTGCCCCTGGAATCAGGAGGATGTTACCCCACAATGTCTGGTTGGACATCCAGGAATGGCTGCCCATTGACAGTGGTGGGGTTCCGACTTCATGCCGTGTGTAACCAGCACACGACATGCATTTTGGACTCATCATACATTTAGGGGGCAGGATGCCATTAGTGATGGAGGATATCCTTATTTATTTATTTTATTTAATATAAATACTGTTCTATTGATCCATCTGGATCCATTGCATTGTCTGGAGAAATACTGATTGCCAATTTGGATTCAGTCTCTCAACAAATAATGCGATGTGCTATATGCGGTACTTCAGCTATGCTTTTCATGTCTATACAGAGGAGCTATAATGAGGACTGTGACATCACCTTCACTATATCGACCCCTTGTGATCTCCGTGTGTACTATTACCGTTTACCCACATGACCTATTACACGAGTTACATTGAGCGCTTCTTGAACCGGGGTGTGTGACTTACAGACATTCTGTGGATCGGCATATGATTGGCCTTTCAGTCTCCATAGTAAGGCTTGCGGTTCACACTATGGTGGAACGCAAGACACTCCACTGTTGCGAGAACAACAGTGAAGCCACTTGATAACAGAGTCTCGATCACATGATCTGACATACGATCACGTGACCATGAAGTTTCAAAAGGTCCTTTGACATGCGCATTAGATAAACCTACACGCCGACATCCATGTGGACCGCATCCCCCGCTCTCTCTAGGACCTTCCTCTTCATGATTGTTTTTAATATACACCTGCACTAAGGTATTTGAATATTATGTTTGCCACAGATGTATTTGATTATAGGAATATATGAATTTATGATTGCTATTTGCTTGGTAATAATGCCCAAATCACTGCACTGAATTCATTGGAGTTATGATTTTGTTATGTCTATTATGTAATGTTGACTCATGATGTTTTTTATGATATTTTGAAATGTTTTTTAATTGATTGGATTAATTAAGAAAATCATTGATTGATTATGTGAAGCTGTATAAATATGCACATTGCACTGTCATATGTTGTCACTGCTTGAGAAAGATCCCAGGAAGCAGATCGAAAAGTTGGTGAATAAAGTCTTCTGTTTATTTTTACGCCTTGGATGTGCTGTGGAATTTCTTCAACCTATATATATACAGTGGATATAAAAGTCTACACACTCCTGTTAAAATGTCAGGTTTCTGTAAAAAAATGATACAAAGATAAATCATTTCAGAACTTTTTCCACCTTTAATAAGTTTGCACACCCTCTTATAACTGGGGATGCAGCTGTGTTCAGAATTAAGCAATCGCATTCAAAATCATGTTAAATAGGAGTCAGCATACACCTGCCATCAGTTAAAGTGCCTCTGATTAACCCCAAATAAAGTTCAGCTGCTCTAGTTGGTCTTTCCTGAAATCTTCGTAGTCGCATCCTACAGAAAAAGCCATGGTCCACAGAGAGCTTCCAAAGCATCGGAGGGATCTAATTGTTAAAAGGTATCAGTCAGAAGAAGGGTACAAAAGAATTTCCAAGGCATTAGATATACCATGGAACACAGTGAAGACAGTCATTATCAAGAGGAAAAATATGGCCCAATGACCCTCCAAAATTGATGAAAAGACAAGAAGAAAAGTGGTCTGGGAGGCTACCAAGAGGTCTACAGCAACATTAAAGGAGCTGCACGAATATCTGGGCTATGGGGTAGAGTGGCAAAACGAAAGCCTTTTCTCACAGAGAAAAACATCCAAGCCAGGCTACATTTTGCAAAAACACATCTGAAGTGTCCCAAAAGCATGTGGGAAAAGGTATTATGGTCTGATGAAACCAAAGGATATGTTTGGCACAAAAACAACACTGCACATAACCAAAATAACACCATCCCCACAGTGAAGCATGGTGGTGGCAGCATCATGCTTTGGGGCTGTTTTTCTTCAGCTGGAACTGGGGCCTTAGTTAAGCTAGAGGGAATTATGAACAGTTCCAAATACCAGTCAATATTTGCACAAAACCTTCAGGCTTCTGCTAGAAAGCTGAACATGAGGAGGAATTTCATCTTTCAGCATGACAACGACCCAAAGCATACATCCAAATCAACAAAGGAATGGCTTCACCAGAAGAAGATTAAAGTTTTGGAATGGCCCAATCAGAGCTCAGACCTGAATCCAATTGGAAATCTGTGGGGTGATCTGCAGAGGGCTGTGCACAGGAGATGCCCTCGTAATCAGACAGATTTGGAGATTTTTCTGGAGTGCTGTAATAAAATCAAAAGATGCTTCAACAAAATATTAGTTTAAGGGTGTGCACATTCATGCAACCATATTATTTCATTTTTATATTTTTTCTTAAAAGATTTCAGTTTGTTTTTCAATTTAGTTGTACAGTTTATAAGTCACATTAAAGGTGGAAAAAGTTCTGAAACATCACAGAAACCTGACATTTTAATAAGGGTGTGTAGACTTTGTATAGCCACTGTGTATATATATATATATATATATATATATATATATATTGTTTGGACTAGTCTCAGGTTAGCAGTTTGAAAAATAAAATTTTTAAAATATATACAGTACAGACCAAAAGTTTGCACACACCTTCTCATTCAAAGAGTTTTCTTTATTTTCATGACTATGAAAATTGTAGATTCACACTGAAGGCATCAAAACTATGAATTAACACATGTGGAATTATGTACATAACAAAAAAGTGTGAAACAACTGAAAATATGTCATATTCTAGGTTCTTCAAAGTAGCCACCTTTTGCTTTGATTACTGCTTTGCACACTCTTGGCATTCTCTTAATTAGCTTCAAGAGGTAGTCACCTGAAATGGTCTTCCAACAGTCTTGAAGGAGTTCCCAGAGATGCTTAGCATTTGTTGGCCCTTTTGCCTTCACTCTGCGCTCCAGCTCACCCCAAACCATCTCGATTGGGTTCAGGTCCGGTGACTGTGGAGGCCAGGTTATCTGGCGCAGCACCCCATCACTCTCCTTCATGGTCAAATAGCCCTTACACAGCCTGGAGGTGTGTTTGGGGTCATTGTCCTGTTGAAAAATAAATGATGGTCCAACTAAATGCAAACCGGATGGAATAGCATGCCGCTGCAAGATGCTGTGGTAGCCATGCTGGTTCAGTATGCCTTCAATTTTGAATAAATCTCCAACAATGTCACCAGCAAAGCACCCCCACACCATCACACCTACTCCTCCATGCTTCACGGTGGGAACCAGGCATGTAGAGTCCATCCGTTCACCTTTTCTGCGTCGCACAAAGACACGGTGGTTGGAACCAAAGATCTCAAATTTGGACTCATCAGACCAAAGCACAGATTTAGCCCAAACAAGTCTCTTCTGCTTGTTGCCTGTCCTTAGCAGTGGTTTCCTAGCAGATATTCTACCATGAAGGCCTGATTCACACAGTCTCCTCTTAACAGTTGTTCTAGAGATGTGTCTGCTGCTAGAACTCTGTGTGGCATTGACCTGGTCTCTAATCTGAGCTCCTTTTAACCTGCGATTTCTGAGGCTGGTGACTCGGATGAACTTATCCTCCCCAGCAGAGGTGACTCTTGGTCTTCCTTTCCTGGGGTGGTCCGCATGTGAGCCAGTTTCTTGCCATAATACAAATTCTAACAGTCTATTCAGTAGAACTATCAGCTGTGTATCCACCTGACTTCTCCTCAACGCAACTGATGGTCCCAATCCCATTTATAAGGCAAGAAATCCCACTTATTAAACCTGACAGGGCACACCTGTGAAGTGAAAACCATTTCAGGTGACTACCTCTTGAAGCTCATCAAGAGAATGCCAAGAGTGTGCAAAGCAGTAATCAAAGCAAAAGGTGGCTACTTTGAAGAACCTAGAATATGACATATTTTTAGTTGTTTCACACTTTTTTGTTATGCATATTATTCCTCATGTGTTAATTCATAGTTTTGATGCCTTCAGTGTGAATCTACAATTTTCATAGTCATGAAAATAAAGAAAACTCTTTGAATGAGAAGGTGTGTCCAAACTTTTGGTCTGTACTGTATATATATATATATATATATATATATATAAAGTTGTAGTTTGTATCATATAAAATGGCTGAGCATTTGTATACAGCAGAGGAGGCATACGCATTTATCTGTTCTGATACAGAAAGTACAAGCGAGACAGAACAGTTTCAAATTTCGTCATCGTCCGCTAACACTAGTGATAACAAGCCACAGCAAAGTCGAAGATGAAACTCTTTGCCTGGCACTAACCCCATTGACCCCGAATGGATGCCCACAGATTTATTTACTCCGTCTGTTACAGAATTTAATTCTGTCACAGGCATCAGTTAAGATGCTATTGGGTTTAGGGGTGTGGAGTTTTTTTAAAATCTTATCAGAAGAACTGGTAAATTTGATGGTTGAGCAGACCAATTTATACGCTGCTCAATTCATCGCTAGTCACCCCACCCAATTCTTCTAATATGGGTCTCATAAAAAAAACAACACAATAAAATCTTATCGGTCATCTGATGTGTTGTATGATACACCCATAAACACAGTGGCATTGCAAGGGGGGTGCGGGCCGCACCGGGTGACACCAGCAGGTCCGGCAACTTGCACACTTCTCATTTACGAATCGCAGGCATAGTCAATATCTCAGGAGAGGATGTGTCTGGGATTCAAACCCACGACCTTCTGTATCTTTGTATTTCAGAAAAGTTTCTGCTGAGATTCAAACCTATAACCTTCTGTATCAGAGGCAAAGCATTCACCCACACAGCCGTAAGAGCTGCAATGCTTCTGACTTCTACTGTTATAGCTGGCTAAATGTACATCATATATAGAGATATAGCAGGCTGAGTGTGCTGGGACAGCTGTCATATAGAGAGATAGTAGTGCTGGGTGTGTTGGGGCAGCTGTCATGTGTATAGATGTACACTTAACCAACCAGCTATAACAGTAGAAGTATCATATTTTTTCAGTCAGAGGCATTGCACTTCTTACAGCTGTGTGGGTAAGTGCTTTGCCTCTGATACACAAGGTTGTGGGTTCAAATCCCAGCAGAAGCTTTTCTGAAATACACAAGCACTGACTCCATATATGGACATACAGGGCGGTACACAGGAAGAGGCTGACATGGAGGTAAGTATAAGTGTATTTTTTATTTTTTTTAATACCCGACTGTTGCTGCTATGGGGGGAGCGGGAGGCACTTGATACTGGCACATGGGGGGATGGGGGTTGGCACCTGATACTGGCACATGGGGATGGGGGGGGTTGGCACTATGATACTGGCACATGGGGGTGGGGGGGTTGCACTATGATACTGGCACATGAGGGGGAAGGAGAGAGGCACCTGATACTGGCACATGGGGGGGGGGGGTTGGCATCTGATGCTGGCATATGGGGGGAGGGGGGTTGGCACCTGATACTGGCTACTGGCACATGGGGGGTTGGCGCTATGATACTGGCACATGAGGAGGAAGGAGAGAGGCACTTGATATTGGCACTTTTTTGGGGGGGGAGATGGCACTATGATACTGGCACATGGGGGAGGAGAGAGGCACTTAATACTGGCACATTGGGGGGGGAGATGACACTAAGATACTGGCACATGGGGGGAGAGAGGCACTTGATACTGGGACATGGGGGGGTTTGGCACTATGATACTGGCACATGGGAGGTGGGAAGGAGAGAGGCACTTGATACTGGCACTTTTTGGGTGGGGGAGATGGCACTATGATACTGGCACATAAGGGAGGAAAAGAGAAAAAAATATATATGTGTAGGATTTGGTCTATAGTGTTAATGACCTTCAAAACTTCTAAATACACATAGATAGCGCCTAATCCCCACAAACATAAAACTAACAAAATATATAAAATATATAAGCGCAATTAGGTCTAAAAGGGACGAATTACCGAATAATCCGTAATAGCCGTAAATAGTGATAAGTAATGACTTACTTCGATGGGGGGCTGTCAAGCAGGTATAGATGCACCCGCGACAGTGACCCCCCAAGTAAGGCTGCCAGGAAAAGGAGCACAAATAAGTAAAAGTAGGTGATTGCAACCTGAAGTGAACAGGACTACTCACTTCACTAGGGGGGGCTGTCAGATAGGTCAGTAGTCGCAAGTACCTAGGACAGTATACTCCCCTGGCCAGGATCGCTGGGATTCACTTAAGGAAACAAGTAAATCTTGTAAGGCAGTTATTACCCACTTCACTGGGGGGCTGTCAAACAGGTGTAAGGTAAATTACCTGAGATGGTACCCCCCCGGCCGAGTCTGCTTGTCGTGGTCTTCGAATTGGAAATCAGTACATCCAACCTTGAAATAAGTTTCTTCATATACTTTAATAAAAGAAGCTCTACGCGTTTCGGGGTTATACAAAACCCCTTCCTCAGGAGCAAGATACTAATACATAAAATCAAGAAAACTCACACAATAAATAGGTTCCTCACACCACCGCATCTTGTTCCCGCGCTCTGGGATCGCAAAGGGGCGGGAAGTCGCGTACATTTGCGGCTTCCGGTCAGGTGGAACGCATCCGAGGACCAGAAGTCGCGTATTCACAGCGACTTCCGGTTCTGTGGAACGCATGCCGGCTGCATATGGAACGCACGCTGGTTCTGGGGAACGTCACTTCCTGCCTAGATGCGCTCCAAGTAGTGGAACACACCGGCATAGGAAGTGAAAGAGGGAGCGGCCTATCAGTAGCGGCGTCCTTCACTTTATACCAACCGCTCGTCTATGTGATCTAAAAGGAGGAGGAAATTAAACTGAAGGATTTCAATTTATATAGATCTATATATAAAAAATTGTTATTAATAAGAAATATAGATATATCTACCTCCTATCGGTTTGTATTTACATACATTATTGTAGGGCCCCCCTAATATGGATTATTTCATGATTTTGAAAAAAATTAATACAGGGGTAATGGATGTGTGAGTATATTGGGACACAAAATACATGTATGCAAATCACAGAAAATTCATAATAAAAAATTTCATAATAAAAAATTCATAATGAAAAAATTCAAAAAACACGGGTGGTCGATGCTGGGTTGTGGAAGAACAAAAAAATTGCATGTATGAAAATCACAAGCAATTCATAAAAAATCAGTAATAAATAATCAATAATAAATAATCAATAATAAAGTAATAACAATATAATCAAATATAATCTTTTCCGAATAATAAATGGGAGTGAGATATAAAATATAAAATATGGAGTAAAGAAAGCACCTATATTTAAATCTATATATCAATTTGATCTTCAATAACGTGGGGGAGGAGAGAGGCACTTAATACTGGCACATTTGGGGGGAGATGGCACTATGATACTGGCACATGGGGGGGAGAGAGGCACTTGATACTGGCACATTGGGGGGAGATGGCACTATGATACTGGGACATGTGGGGGGGGGGGGAGACATGCACTTGATACTGGCACATGATGGGGGCATCTATGGGGACACTTACTGGCAATATTATTGAGGGGCATTATGGGGGACACTAGGCCGGCAGCCTATCAGAGGCCGGACACTGAGGGCATCTACTGGGGCACTATATATGGGGCATTTTATACTGGTACATTATGGGGGGCACTAGCAGGAAGGGGGGAGAGGAGCACTATGGGTAAATTTACTGGGGGCACTATATAGGGGTATTTTATACTTGCACATTATGGGGGCACTATGGGGACATTAGCTCAACTGGGGGCATTACAGGGGGTATTTTATGCACTGTCTTATTATAAGGAGAATTATTTCTACTGGGGGGGGGGGCATTATGATGGGCTTTATTACTCTCCCATGGTATGAGCTCCCTAGTAGCAGCACCAGTCTCTCCCTGCTCTGCTATTCCTCTGCCCCTTCTCCAAATCCTTATTATGAAATCTTTCTCATTAGGATAAAACACATCAGCTCCGCCGAGCCCCCGGCCAAAGTGGTGAAGTGGTGTCCGAGATCCCCAAGGACCAAGCCAAGTAATTGTAAAAGTTTTCATGTGGAGTATGTTTGTTATACACATATAACATACACTGTGCCCAACAATATACAGTATACCGCTACTCTGTGCCAAACAATATACAGTATACTGCTGCACTGTGCCCCACAATATACAGTATACCTCTACACTGTGCCACACATTATACAGTATACCTCTACACTGTGCCCCCACAATATACAGTATACCGCTACACTGTGCCACACAATATACAGTATACCGCTACACTGTGCCACACAATATACAGTATACCGCTACACTGTGTCACACAATATACAGTATACCTCTACACTGTGCCCCACAATATGCAGTATACCTCTACACTGTGCCACACAATACAATATACAGTATACCTCTACACTGTGCCACACAATATACAGTATACCTCTACACTGTGCCACACAATATACAGTATACCTCAACACTGTGCCACACAATATACAGTATACCGCTACACTGTGCCACACAATATACAGTATACCTCTACACTGTGCCACATAATATACACTATACCGCTACACTGTGCCACACAATATACAGTATACCGCTACACTGTGTAGTCTGTTCTATAAGCACCATTGTTTTGTGGTGGCGGACAGAAAATAATCTGGAAGTGCCCCTCCTGAGACTAGGCTCTGACTGCTAGGGGGGGTCTGCTGAGCTAACGGATGCCCCCTATGACAGTAGCACCACCATAGCCCCCATATATGGCAATAAAATTATTGCTTGGGGGGGGGTGACACCAGCCCTAGCAACGCCACTGCATGTACAGGGAAGTAATGACAAGACAGCGATTTGAGACAATCCCCCTCACGTGATTACCCCAGCCATGACAGGCTTTATAAAATTAGGCCCCTTATATATTATTTAAATGAAAAATTTAAAGAGGCCTACACCCCAGAAAAAAACATTGACGTGGACGAGTTAATTGTTCTTTTTAAAGGCAGGCCTCAATTTCGCCAATATTTGCCAAGAAAGAGGGCACAATTTGTGAGAGCGGGTCTGGCTACATCTGTAAATTTAGAGTGTATGAAGACAAAGATGCCCAGTTTTGCCGTCCTGAATGCCCCCCTTCCCTCAGTGTGGCAGGTAAAATAGTGTAAGATCTTTTGCACCCTCTTTTAGTTAAGGGGTACCACTTGTACGTCGATACGTCGTGTACAATTATTAGACCAGCATACCCCTTTTCAGGTGCCTTTCAGTCAGAAAGACAGTGGCATGTGGTACCATACGCCACAATCAAAGAGGCCTGCCCAAGACTTTAGTCAACCAAAAATTGTGGTCTGGGGAAATAAAGGGCCTTTGCAATGGGGACATCTTACTTGTAAAATATTGAGACAAAAAAGATGTCCTCATAATGACATCTATACATCCAGACAGTAACAGCCCTGTTCCTGTGCGCGGCAAAAATACCACTCTCTGTAAGCCTGTCTGCATACAGGATTACAATAAATATATGGGTGTGGTAGACCTTGCAAAGCAAATGCTGAAGCCCTATAGTGCAGTCAGAAAATCCTGCATTTTGTATAAGAAACTTGCAGCCCACCTTATGCAACTAGCCCTGTATAATTCTTTTGTCATGTTCCAAAAAGCAGGAAACCAAGGAACCATGGAATCTTTGTTTTCAAGAACAAATCATTAAAATTGTTATATTTAAAGAGCAGCACCAGGATAGCAGTGGGATAGCATCATCTAGTCATGCCAGCATAATTATCCCAGGGCAACATTTCCCATCAGAGGGGCCCACTACTGTGAAAAAAAGCAGAGCCCAAAAGAGATGTATGGTCTATTACAAGAATGGGATACGGCAGGATACCATATATCAATGTGACACCTGTCCAGATAATCCTGCATTAAGCGGTGTTTCCGCATTTACCATACTTCCCTAGATTATTAATTTAATCAATTTACATTTTTTTTACTTCTTTTATGCACTTTTTGCAATTTTTTATTTATTATGCAATCCACAGTATTTTAACACTCCACATTTCATTATATTATTAGCCAATTATAATTTAGAAAATTAGACAAACTCCAAAATGTAAAAATAAATTATCATTCCCTTACGTCCTACCAGCAGCACAGATGGGGTTAACTGCCCCCCGTGGACTGGTAGGACCGGCGGAATTTTAATGAGCCCAAAGATTAAACCAATAAAAGAACTCCAGCTCCCTTAAAGGGAGGGGTTCATCCCCCAGCCCACCGTGTTTTTTTCTGTCCTCCGGACAGGTGGACTGGCGAGTTTTTTTCCCCTGGTTTATTATTCAGACAGGGGTTTTGGGACACTATCATGAGCTGACTCAGTCCCTCTTTTACTTATCTGCGTGCGCTTATATTGCGCTCTTGTAGCATATGTTTTTCCGTGCTCACAGGTCCTCCCACTCCCCTGCGATAGCCGGCAGCGCTCCTGTTGCTGGGCGCCGCCATGACCGGAAGTGACGCGGCCCTTGCCTCGGCGTCACTTCCGGTTTCCTCGGCGTCGGCCGGCCGGATTTATCCGGCTGTTCTTTGTTCTTTTTCTTGCGCAGCAGGGATGAATGATATGTGGGGACATTTCCTTATAGGCTTATGCCTTTTCTCCCCCCTTTTTTTTTTTCCAAAGGGAGTTTGTTTGTAGCTGTGCTTAGGGGGAGGTTTTTAGCTTGGACTTTGCCACTCCCCTGGGCGGAGCTATCCTATTTAAGCTCCCTGATTCCCTCAGTCGGTCTCTGGTTGCGCTGCTTTAACAAGCTAGCTCCAGAGTCTCCTGATTTGTGAGACATTGCCTTCAGACTGCTCTTTCTCTTTTGCTCAGCTATCTTGTTCTCTCCTCTGGTTCGTGCTTAAAACACTGGAGGTTTTTTTTTCTTATTTCCATTTAATGAGATGGTCAACTGGTCGAAGTCGAACGTGAGCTAAAAAGGGGAAGAGCCTTCCCCAGCAGCCCTTTCGAGGCAGGGGAAGACAAGCCCGCGGAGGTCGACCAGGACAGCAGGGACGTAAGGATTGGGGGGGACCGCCTAGAAAATTTTCCAGGCGTTCCCGCAAACCCAGGGAGGCAAAGCCCTCCTGACTATGGGCCTCTCAGAGTCTCTTGGATAAACCCTGCTGTCCCTACCGTTACGCCTCTCGATTATCCCGTACCCCTCCCCCACCTCCCTGTGGGGGGGCGTCTTTCTTTTTCAGTCACGTGTGGGCCCAGGAAATTCGAGACCCCTGGGTCCAAAATATAGTAACCACCGGCTATCTAATAGACCTTATTTCTCCCCCCCCCAGGAAGATTCATTGCTACACGCAGTTTTTTGCCAACCAGGCAAAGGGTCTTGGAAGCCTATATCCAAGACTACCTTTCCAAGGGAGCCCTGGAGGAGGTACCGGCAGGGGAGAGGCGTTTAGGGATTTATTCCCCGGTATTTCTGGTACCCAAAAGGACGGGAGATCTTCGGATGATTATAGATTTGAGATTTCTCAATTGTTTCATAAAGAGGACCAGGTTCCGCATGGAAACCATAAGGTCAGTCTGCCACCTCCTCAACCCTGGGGATGTGATGGCTACTCTGGACCTCAAAGACGCTTACCTCCACATCCCGATCCACCCTTCCTCTCGGAAGTTTCTCAGGATCGCGGTCCAGATATCAGGTGTGTGCAAACATTTCCAGTTTGCCGCCCTTCCCTTCGGAATCTCGTCTGCCCCCCTGATCTTCACCAAGGTGGTAGTATCGGTAGTGGCAGCATTGAGACTCCAAGGTCTGACCATTGTCCCTTACCTGGACGACTGGCTTCTTCTAGCCTCTTCAGTCCCTCTACTTTCCCACCAACTTCATGTCGCAATATCCTTTCTGCTCCGCCTAGGCTGCGCGTCCCTTGTAGGCTGGGGCGCTCATCTAGACGGGTCCCCAGTTCGGGGGTCCTGGTCTCCTCAGGAGCGGCATCTTTCCTCAAATCTCCGCGAGATGCGTGCTATCCGGCTAGCCCTCCTTCACTTCGCCCCTCAGATTCGGGGCAAAGCAGTGAAAGTCCAGTCAGACAACATGACTGCCGTGCTTTATATAAACAAGCAGGGGGGCACAAGATCCGTACCCCTTCTTTTAGAGATTGGGGTAATTCTTCGGTGGGCAGAGCTGAACCTATCCCATCTATCCGCCACTCACATCAAAGGCTCCCTCAATGTCATCGCGGACCGCCTAAGTCGCGGCCTACCTACCATGGAATGGTCATTACATCCGGAGATCTTCAAACAATTAGTCCTCAGGTGGGGGATGCCAGAGGTGGATCTCATGGCAACCAGGTTCAACGCCAAGATACAGAGGTTCTGTTCCCTTTACAGGGAGGACAACCCCCTGGCGATAGATGCTCTGACAATACCGTGGAGGTTCAGGCTGGCGTATATCTTCCCTCCTTTTTCCATGATCCCGAGGGTATTGATGAAAATCCGTCAGGATCAGGCCTCGGTAATAGCCATCATACCGTTCTGGCCCAGGAGATCCTGGTTTACCCAGCTCATTCAGATGAGTCGGGGACAATATTGGAGACTCCCCCCGGAGCAGACCCTGGTGTCGTGGGACACGCATCTCTGCCCAGATCTGCACAGATTCAACCTGACAGCCTGGAGGTTGACCAGTCCCTTCCCAGAGTGGAAGGGCTCTCTGAGTCGGTCCTGAGAACTTTATCGCATTCCAGAGCAGAGTCTACCAGAAAGGCCTACTCTCGGATTATGAGGATCTTCGCCTCTTGGTGTAGCTCCAACCAGGTGGCGTCTGCAGATCCGCCCCTCGCAGCGATCTTACAGTTCCTCCAGGATGGGATAAACAGAGGTCTCTCCCCTTCTACCCTGAAGGTCCAAGTTTTTGCCATCTCGGCCTGTCTTAACAGACCATATTCTCGGGACCCGCTCATCAAGCGCTTCCTTAAAGGAGCGGAAAGATTGAAGCCTACAATACTGAGACCCGTTCCTCAATGGGATTTATCAGTTGTTCTTAAGGGGCTAGCATCTCCCTCCTTTGAACCCTTGGAGGAGGCAAGTTTTAAACTTTTAACTCTTAAGATGGTTTTTCTTCTGGCCATAACTTCGGCCAAAAGAGTCTCGGAGCTTCAAGCTTTCTCCGCATCTTACCCTTATACCATGTTTCTACAAGACAGGGTCCTTCTGAAATTTCTACCTTACTTTAGACCTAAGGTTTCTACCTTCCAAAATATTAATCAGGTAGTCTCTCTACCTGTATTGCTCTCTGCCTCCTCCTCTGATGCTCCAGTTCGACATCCACTGGACATAGCTAGATGCCTTCAGATCTATGTGGATAGATCTAAAGAGTTCAGGTTGGATGAAAATCTCTTTATCCTGTTTGCCGGTAAGTCAAAAGGCCGTAAAGCGTCTAAAACGACTATTAGTCGCTGGATTAAGGAGGCCATTAGGGAAGCCTTTATTTCCCAAGCCTTAGATCCTCCGGAGTTTGTGAGGGCCCATTCTACAAGGGCCGTAGCTACCTCTGTTGCGGAAAGAAATCTTCTCCCCCTAGAGTTGATCTGTAAGGCAGCCTCCTGGAGCTCTGAGTCTACCTTCATCTCCCATTATAGGATCGATGCTAGGATATCGGAGTTCTCGGCCTTTGGGCAGACAGTCCTTACTTCTGCCGAGCATGAGGACCCTCCCTAGGGGATTCTTCTTGCTATCTCCCCATCTGTGCTGCTGGTAGGACGTAAGGGAATCGTTAATTTCTAACGATAATTTGTTTTCCCTTAGTCCTAACAGCAGCACACAAATTTCCCGCCCTAAAGTACTTTTTTTCTTGTAACATACACGGTGGGCTGGGGGATGAACCCCTCCCTTTAAGGGAGCTGGAGTTCTTTTATTGGTTTAATCTTTGGGCTCATTAAAATTCCGCCGGTCCTACCAGTCCACGGGGGGCAGTTAACCCCATCTGTGCTGCTGTTAGGACTAAGGGAAAACAAATTATCGTTAGAAATTAACGATTATACCCCTAGATGAATAGCGTAAAATAATAAAATTCTCACTACACCCCTAGATGAATACTTTAGGGGTGTAGTTTCCAAAATGGGGTCACATTTTGGGGTACTTCAGGGTAACTTCAAATGCGACACAGAGCCGGAAAATTATTCCAGTGAAATCTGCCCTCCAAAAACCATATCGTGCTCCATCTGTTCTAAGCTCTGCCCATACAGCAGTCAACAACCACATATGGGGTGAGAAATTGGGTAAAAAAAATGTTGTGGTGACTTTCTCCTGTTACCCCTTGTGACAATGACAAACTTGGGCCTAAAGTGACATTTTTCATTCATACAGCCAAGGGTTTCTAAATTATATGAAAAGCATATTGGGACAAAGTACTCACTATCTAAAAATTACTTTGGGTGTTATAGTTTCCAAAATGAGGTCAATTTTGGGGGGTTTCCACTATGGAGTACCTCAGGGTACCTTCAAATGCGACACAGTGCCAAATGCGATTTCAGTAAAATCTGTCCTCCAAAAGCCATATTGTGCTCCGCCTTACGCCCATACAGCAGTCAACAGCCACATATGGTGTGTTACCGTATTCAGGAGAAATGGGTAATACATTTTGTGGTGACTTTCTCCTGTTAACTCTTGTGACAATGAAAAACTTGTGCATAAATTGACATTTTTCAGTAAAATATGTCATTTTTCTTTTTTACAGCCAAGGATTTCTAAATTATATGAAAACCATACTGGGTCAAAATGCTCAATATACCCCTTGAAAAATTCCTTGGGGGGTGTAGTTTCCAAAATGGGGTCCCTTTTTAGGGGTTTCCACTGTGGGGTATCTCAGGGTACCTTCAAATGCGACACAGTGCCTGAAAATTCTTCCAGTGAAATCTGCCCACCAAAAGCCATATTGTGCTCTGCTGTATGCCCATACAGCAGTCAACAATCACCTATGGGGTGTTGCCGTATTCAGGAGATAATGGGTAACAAATATTGTGGTGACTTTCTCCTGTTACCCCTTGTGACAATGAAAAACTTTGATCTAAAGTGAAAATTTTCAGTAAAATAAGTAATTTTTCGTTTTTACTGTACAGCCCAAGTTTTTTTTTCAATTATATGAAAAGCATACTGGGCCAAAGTGCTCACTATACCCCTCGAAAAATTCCTTGGGGGGTGTAGTTTCCAAAATGGGGTCACTTTTTGTGGGTGTCCACTGTTAGGTACCTCAGGGTACCTTCAATTGTGACACAGCACATGAAAATTATTCCAGGGAAATCTGCCCTCCAAAAGTCATATTGTGCTCCATCTGTTCTAAGCTCTGCACTATGCCCATACAGCAGTCAACAGCCACATATGGGGTGTTACCATATTCAGGAGAAAATGGGTAATACATTTTGTGGTGACTTTCTACTGTTACCCATTGTGACAATGAAAAACTTGGGCTTAAATTGACATTTTTCTGTAAAATATGTAATTTTTTCTTTTTTTTTACAGCCGCTTGTCTGTGATCACGCCCCCCATCCCCCCGCCCCCCGCTGTGCTAAACACACGTTCGGACAATACATTGGCCACAGGGCAGGCCAGCACCTTCAAGGTGTAAATAGCAAGCTCAGGCCATGTGCCCACTTTGGAAACCCAGAAGTTGAATGGGGCAGAACCATTAGTCAGTATGTGTAGGCATGCGCACACGTACTGTTCCACCATGTTGCTGAAATCCTGCCTCCTGATAAGACGTTCCATATCAGCTGATGGTGCTGGTTGTTGTTGCGTGCTGATCAAGCTTTTCCAGATAACCCTCCCTTCTGAGGAGCTGGCGGTGCCCCAGCTGCATTGGCAACTTCTTCCCCCTCCTCTGCCTTCGCCCTGTGCTTCCACTGACCCCCGCTGTTAGGTGGTAATGCCATAAGCAGCGCGTCTACCAGAGTGCGCTTGTACTCACGCATCTTCCTATCATGCTCCAGTGACGGAATTAAGGATGGCATGTTGTCCTTGTAGCGGGGATCCAGCAGGGTGGCCACCCAGTAATCAGCACTGGTTAGAATGTGGGCAACTAGGCGGTCGTTGCGCAGGCACTGCAGCATATAGTCGCTCATGTGTGCCAGGCTGCCCAGAGGCAACAACAAGGTGTCCTCTGTGGGAGGTGTATCGTTTGTGTCCTCTGTATCCCCCCAGCAATGCTCCAGTGATGCCCATGAGCTGCTTTGGGTGCCACCCTGCTGTGAACACGGTTCCTCCTCTTCATCATCCTCCTCCTCCACATCCTCCAGAACTGTGCCCTGGCTGGATAGTTGTGTACCTGGCCTCTGTTGGTGCAGGAGCCCACTCTCCAAGCCACTTGTGAATGATTGACCTGATAACCATGGAAATTATCCCTCTTCCTCCTCCTCTTCCTCCTGTGCCACATCCTCTTCCAACATCGCCCGAAGTGTTTTTTCAAGGAGACATAGAAGTGGGATAGTACTACTGAGGACGGCATCATCGGCACTGGCCATCTTGGTGGAGTACTCGAAACAATGCAACACGGCACACACGTCCCGCATGGAGGTCCACTAATTGGTGGTGACGTGGTGGGGCTGTTCCGCAGAGCAACTCACCCGTGCGTGCTGCAGCTGAAACTCCACTATCGCCTGCTGCTTCTCGCACAGTCTCTCCAGTATGTGAAAGGTGGAGTTCCACCTTGTGGGTACGCCGCATATGAGACGGTGAGCTGGAAGGCCGAAGTTACTGCAGTGCAGACAGGCGAGCAGCAGCAGAGTGAGAACGCCAAAAGCATGCAGAGACGGCCCACACTTTCTGCAGCAGCTCTGACATATCGGAGTAATTTTTAAGGAACCTATGCACCACCAAATTCAGCACACGTGCCAGGCAAGGGATGTGTGTCAAACCGGCTAGGCCTAGAGCTGCTACGAGATTTTGCCTGTTATTGCACAAAACCAGGCCGGGCATGAGGCTCACTGGCACCAACCTCTCATCGGTCTGTTTTCCATGCCCAGAGCTCCTGCACGGTGTGAGTTTTTCCCCCAAACAGATGAATTTCAAAACTGCCTGCTGTCGTTTTCCCCTGAACAGCTGAGGAAGTGGTAGAGGAGGAAGTGAAGTAGAAGGAGGAGGCAACAGGAGGCAAAGAGAAACGTCCTGCAATCCTCGGTGGTGGAAGGACATGCGCCAAACTGCTATCTGCCTCAGGTCCAGCCTCCACTGCATTTATCCAGTGTGCAGTTTGGGAGATATAACGTCCTTGTCCATGCTTACTGGTCCATGTATCGGTGGTTATGTGGACCTTGCCATAGATGGTGTTGCGCAGTGCATATCTATTTTGTCCGCCACTTGGTTGTGCAGGGCATGGATGGCTCGCATGGAACAGTAGTGGCGACTGGGAACCACGCATTTTTGGACACCCACCATCATAAGGTTTTTAAAAGTCTCCGTCTCCACAGGCTTCCAGTATCCGTAGTTTCAGGTGCTGCACATCTCGTATCTTCATATGCTGTGAAGATACGAGATGTGCAGCACCTGAAACTACGGATACTGGAGTAATGTGCTAGCATTTCTCCTGTGGTGTTGCTATCAGTGTGTGAAGAGTGGGAGAAGAGGGTTGCATTGACAATCCAACACAATGGGCAGCACATTGAACACATTTTATAAGTGGTCAGAAACTTGTAAATAACTCATGAAAGAATAAAGTTACGTTAAAACCAAGCACACCATTGTTTTTCTTGTGAAATTCCCAATAAGTTTGATGTGTCACATGACCCTCTTCCTATTGAAAAAACAAAAGTTGGATTCAAAATGGCCGACTTCAAAATGGCCGCCATGGTCACCACCCATCTTGAAAAGTTTCCCCCCTCACATATACTAATGTGCCACAAACAGGAAGTTAATATCACCAACCATTCCCATTTTATTAAGGTGTATCCATATAAATGGCTCACCCTGTGTATCAATTTTACTGTCACATATGCAATGCAGGTGTATCTCACACAAAAATTGGGTATATTTCCCCCACCGGACTAACAGTTGATATAACTATATCAATTTCACAAAAAATGGGTATACAGTATGTCACCCACCGAACTAACCGACGGATTAACTGTATTTATTTCTCTGTCAGGTATGCAGTGCAGGTGTACCTCACAACAAGAATGGGAATATGTCACTAACCAATTAGTATTGATCGAGCACTAAAGTGATCGGGTAGAAAACTTTGCGATGCTTGGGTGCTCTACAGAGGACCCGAGCACAATGGAAGTCAATGGAAGAAACCGAGCATTAAACCAGGCATCCCCTGCTCTGAAGAGGGGAGGGTGCCGGGTCCCACTGAGGTCTATGCAGAAGATCACTGTACATTGAGGGAATCCCCCATTGTCAGTCCGCGGCTTAGGAGTCCCTTCTCTGACTCCATATATAGCTGTGTCCATATATGGAGTCAGTGCTTGGAGACACCCAGCGTATTTAAATCTAATTTAGTTCTATTTCTGAAAAGTTTCTGCCAGGATTTGAACTCACAACCTTCTACATTAGAGGCAAGGACTTTAACCACTCAGCTATAAAGCTGAATGATAAACTATGTCAGAAAAACCTCATAGTAGTTTGTCATGTAGTAAGTATTCCTATACAGAAGAAGTATCATTTCATATTTCAGGGCAGGTTAACATTTAGCTGTATAGCGTAGTTGTTAAAGTTCTTGGCTCTAATGTAGTAGGTTGTGAGTTCAAATCCCAGCAGAAACATTTCAGAAATAGAGGCTAAATTAAATTTACTGTTCAATGGTTTTTTAACAAATTATCAAATACCTTCAAACATAGTATAGTCATCGCATTTGTCCAAAGTAACACCAACCAATAGGCATTTATGTTTTTGATATACGATCAGGTGGGATTAGCATATCAGAATAAGATATAAAGAACACAACATAAAGGCAACAGTAACTTCTGTAAAGGAACTTCAAAGAAGAGACAAAAAAAGAAAAAGAATAGAAAAGATAGAGAGGTACCATAGGCATTAGCAAGGCATATATACCAAGCTTTACTTGAAGCTTATAAGTTTAAGCAGTTTCTGTTTCTGTTTCCTGAGCTCTCCCGCTACTTGATCGTGGCGTATGGGATGCCGTTTGATACAGACAGTCCCAAGATGCCCAATTTCATATTTTTTGAGTGTGAAATTCTTGTGAGCTATCATTCTTTTATATGATTTTGTTGTTTCAACTGCTCTCACTACTTCCCGATAACTCCAAACTGAATGTCAGAATGGGAAAGAAAGGTGATTTAAGCAATTTTGAGCATGGCATGGTTGTTGGTGCCAGACAGGCCGGTCTGAGGATTTCACAATCTGCTCAGTTACTGGGATTTTCACACACAACCATTTCTAGGGTTTACAAAGAATGGTGTGAAAAGGGAAAAACATCCAGTATGCGGCAGTCCTGTGGGTGAAAATGCCTTGTTGATGCTAGAGGTCAGAGGAGAATGGGCCGACTGATTCAAGCTGATAGAAGAGCAACGTTGACTGAAATAACCACTCGTTACAATCGAGGTATGCAGCAAAGCATTTGTGAAGCCACAACACGCACAACCTTGAGGCGGATGGGCTACAACAGCAGAAGACCCCACCGGGTACCACTCATCTCCACTACAAATAGGAAAAAGAGGCTACAATTTGCACAAGCTCACCAAAATTGGACTGTTGAAGACTGGAAAAATTTTGCCTGGTCTGATGAGTCTCGATTTCTGTTGAGCCATTCAAATGGTAGAGTCCGAATTTGGCATAAACAGAATGAGAACATGTATCCATCATGCCTTGTTACCACTGTGCAGGCTGGTGGTGGTGGTGTACATAAGGCCGAAAAAAAACATTTGTCCATCCAGTTCGGCCTGTTATCCTGTAAGTTGATCCAGAGGAAGGAAAAAAAAACTGTCAGGTAGAAGCCAATTTTCCTCACTTTAGGGGAATAAAAAATTCCTTCCCGACTCCAATCAGGCAATCAGAATAAATCCCTGGATCAACGATCCCTCTCTAGTGGCTATAGCCTGTAATATTATTTCGCTCCAGAAATACATCCAGGCCCCTCTTGAATTCCTTTATTGTACTCACCATCACCACCTCCTCAGGCAGAGAGTTCCATAGTCTCACTGCTCTTACTGTAAAGAATTCATTTTCTATGTTTGTGTACAAACTTTCTTTCCTCCAGACGCAGAGGATGTCCCCTCGTCACAGTCACAGTCCTGGGGATAAATAGATGATGGGATAGATCTCTGTACTGACCCCTGATATATTTATACATATTAATTAGATCGCCTCTCAGTCGTCTTTTTTCTAAAGTGAATAACCCTAATTTTGATAATCTTTCAGGGTACTATAGTTGCCCAGTCCAGTTGCCCTCCTCTGGACCTTCTCCAGCTCTGCTATGTCTGCCTTGTTTACAGGAGCCCAGAACTGTACACAGTACTCCATGTGTGGTCTGACTAGCGATTTGTAAAGTGGTAGGACTATGTTCTTATCACGGGCATCTATGCCCCTTCTGATGCAACCCATTATCTTATTGGCCTTGGCAGCAGCTGCCTGACACTGTTTTTTGCAGCTTAGTTTGCTGTTTATAAAAATTCCTAGATCCTTTTCCATGTCAGTGTTACCGAGTGTTTTACCATTTAGTATGTACGGGTGACTTGCATTATTCCTTCCCATGTGCATAACTTTACATTTGTCAGTGTTAAACCTCATTTGCCACTTATCTGCCCAAGCCTGCAATCTATCCAGATCCCTCTTTAGTAGTATACTGTCCTCATCAGTGTAAATTACTTTACACAGTTTAGTGTCATCTGCGAAAATTGATACTTTACTATGCAAGCCTTCTACAAGATCATTAATAAATATATTGAAGAGACTAGGGCCCAATACTGACCCCTGAGGTACCCCACTAGTGACAGTGACCCAATCTGAGTATGTACCGTTAATAACCACCCTCTGTTTTCTATCTTTGAGCCAGTTACTTACCCACATACAGACGTTTTCTCCCAGTCCGAGTATTCTCATTTTATATACTAACCTTTTATGTAGTACAGTGTCAAATGCTTTGGAGAAGTCCAGATATACAACATCCATTGATTCGCCGCTGTCAAGTCTAGAACTTACCTCCTTGTAGAAACTGATTAAGTTAGTTTGGCATGACCGATCCCTCATGAAGCCATGCTGATATGGTGTTATTGCTTATTTCCATTGAGATGCTCTAAGATAGCATCTCTCAGAAAACCTTCAAACAGTTTACCCACAACAGATGTTAAACTTACCGGCTTATAGTTTCCAGGCTCTGTTTTTGGACCCTTTTTGAATATTGGCACCACATTTGCCATGCGCCAATCCTGTGGGACATTCCCTGTCAGTATAGAGTCTGCAAATATCCGAAATAAGGGTCTGGCTATGACATTACTTAATTCCCTTAGGATACGGGGGTGTATGCCATCCGGTCCTGGCGATTTGTCTATTTTAATATTTTTAAGTCGCTGATGTACTTCTTCCTGGGTCAGACAGGACACTTGTACTGGGGAATTTATTTTTACATTCTGCATGTCATCTGACAGTTTATTTTCCTCAGAGAATACATTGGAGAAAAAAAATATTTAACAGCTTTGCTTTCTCCTCATCGCTCTCTGTGACTCCCCCCTCATTACTCTTTAAAGGGCCGACACCTTCAGATTTATACTTTTTAACATTTATATAATTGAAGAACATTTTAGGGTTAGTTTTACTCTCTTTGGCAATTAATCTCTCGGTCTCTAGTTTGGCCACTTTTATTTGTTTTTTAAATGTTCTATTTTTTCCTTATAGTTTTTCAGTGCTTCCGTGCTACATTCCTGTTTTAGTGATTTATATGCTTTCCTTTTGTCATTTATTGCTTTCTTTACAGTTCTATTTATCCACATTGGTTTCTTTTTGTTCCTTAACCTTTTATTCCCATACCTCTCACAATGAGATTTTAGGATGTTCTTAAAGATATTCCATTTTGTGGCTGTATTTTTATTTTTGAGGACTTTGTCCCAGTTAGTTAGGCCTATGGCCTCTCTTAGTTGGCTAAATTTAGCTTTTTTGAAGTTTGGTATTTTTGTTCCTCCCTGTAGAAACGCTCTTTTGAATAATATGTCATCATTAAACGCTCTTTTGAATGATATGTCATCATCTTCTCCATTCGGTCCGGAAACTTCTCTCAGCCACCTCGTCTCTGCAGAGTGTGACACACAGACATCTTAGTGTCCTCACTTTTCTATCATCATTGCCCAAACTGGAGTCCCCACAGTGTTATCCTGCTGCTCGCTGTGCCCCAGCCCCAATACCACAAATACTATCCTGAAAAAATAATAGTGCCCCCATAGTAATAGTGCTCCTCATAGTCCCACCAATAGCAATTCCCTTCTAGAATGCCCTCATTAGTAATACTGCCCCCTACACTGCCCCACATTAAATAATTTGCCCCCCACACTGCCTCACATTATGTCATTTGCCCCCACACTGCCCCACATTAAGTAATTTGCCCCCCCATACTGCTCCACATTCTGTAATTTGCCCCCCACACTGCCTCACATTAATTTTCCCCCACACTGCCCTCCATTGTGTAATTTGCCCCCACTAAGTAATTTGCCCTCACACTAAGTAATTTTGCCCTCACACTAAGTAATTTTGCCCACACACTGCCCTCGATTATGTAATATGCCCCCCACTAAGTAATTTTGCCCCCACACAAGTTTATTTTGTGTCGCTGATCCTGTGCAGCCTGTACTTGCCGGTTGCTCGAGCATGAATTCAGTTAAGTTCAGTGTCTTCAGCGTGCAATCCTGTCCTGCGGCACGTGATCCTGCGAGACCCACTTTAGGGATCACGTGCCGAAGTGACTGAACTCATGCCCGCGCATGTACAGGATCAGATCAGCGTCACAAGTACAAGGGGTCAGATGCTAGTGGTGTTGGGAACTTGGGTCCGGTGGGTGACACCCCATCAGACTGGTGTCAGCCGATGCAGCCCGCACCCGCCGCACCTACCTCGCAACGCCACTGGCGGCCAGACTCCAGAATGCCACCCCCCCAGAAAGAGTGCACTCTACATGGTGGCCTACTCTGCTTATGGGTGGCACCTGCCCTACGGAATCAAACAATGATTTCCCATTACCCGTGGTTACCATGTTAGGCGCATAAACGAACATCGAAAGTTGATAAGGCAGACATCCAAATGGATCATGAATGTCACGGGGACGTGCTATCAGGCAGAAGTTATCTAGGTTCAACAAAGCGGCAGCAGGGCCTCGCCCATAATGTTTGCGATGGTCAGCTCACTTGCAGGCCCTCACATATCTGTGACACACAGTGTACTTTTTGCGTAGACGCTGCAAGCAGTGACATTGCCTGTGGTACCGCTAGTGAAAAAAGTTTTCTGATCCTAAATACCAGTGACATTTACTGTAATTTTTTATTAATTATTCTAATAACAGGGCCTCTTAAGAGTCCTGTATTGTTATTTATCGTCACTGCCTCCCCAAATCGGGAGTCGGCAATTTGCACGCCTCCCGCTTGCCTTCCTTGCATGTGGAAGCCGTTTCTCAGGCTCCCTCTCCGGAATCGAACACTGATTGATTCCCCGTTACCGGTGGTCACCATGTTAGGTGCATAAAAGAACATCGAAAGTTGATAGGGCAGACATCCAAATGGATCATCGACGTCTCAGGGATGGTCGATCAGGCAGAAGTTATCTAGAGTCAGCAAAGCGGCAGCAGGCACTTGCCCATAATGTTTGCGATGGTCAGCTCACCTGCAGGCCCTCAACCATAATTTTTTCGATGGTCAGCTAAGCAGCAGGCACTCTCCCATAAGAGTCTGGTCAACACAATCCTCACAGCCAGGGGTTACGTAACTAATTAGCACGGAGGTGTCTCGTTGGTTATCGGAATTAAGCAGGCAAATCGCTCCACCAACTCAGAACGGCCATGCACCACCACCCACAGAATCGAGAAAGAGCTATCAATCTGTCAATCCTTTCTGTGTCCGAGCTGGGTGAGGTTTGCCATGTTGAGTCAAATTAAGCCGCAGGCTCCGCTCCTGGTGGTGCCGTTCCATCAATTAGTTTAAGGCCTCATGCACACGACCGATGCTGTCTGCATCTGTTGCTCCGTTCCGTGGCCCCGCAAAAAAATGAGAACATTTCCTATTCTTGTCCGTTTTGCGGACAAAAATAGGCATTTCTACAATGGGCTGCCCAGTTCTGTTCCGCAAATTGCGGAAGGCACAGGGGCAGCTTCCGTTTCTAGCGGATCCGCGGTTTGCGGACCCCAAAATACTGAACGGTCGTGTGCATGAGGCCTAAGTTTCAGCTTTGCAACCATACTCCCCCCGAACTTTTGTTTCCCGAAAGCTGCTCGGCGGGTCATGAGAATAACATCATCTTCGAACCTCCGACTTTCATTGTTAATTAATGAAAACATTCTTGGCAAATGCTTTCACTGTGGTTCGTCTTGCGCCGATCCATGAATTTCACTTCTAGCGGCGCAATACGGATGCCACCGGCCGTCCCTCTTAATCATGGCCCCAGTTCCGAAAATCAACAACATTTTTGGCTGAACTTGCACTTTATATACAAGTAAATATACAGGAAAAAATGTTTCCTAACAATTTTTCAGCTAAAATCGATTTTCATCTTTGGTTTTGTGCGTATTATTGTTAGTCTGTAAAAGTGGCATACTAATCGCACAACATCGTTCCCAGCAGCGAACTGGGAGTCCAAGATGCATCCAGACATCCTCCCCATTCTGTTCCCGAACCATTTCGTGGTGATTCCATCAATTTATGACATTTTCCTATGAACTAGGCACCCTCCCCTCTTCAGAGCAGGGGGTGCTTGGTTTAGTGCTCTGTTCTCCCATTGACTTCCATTATACTCGGGTGCTCGCCCGAACACCCGAGCACTACGGTGCTCGATAAACACTGCTGTTGATTTAATCTAGTAGGTTTAACACTCGTCTAGAGTTATCGGTAATCTGTCTGCCCTGAACAAATCCAACCTGGTCAGGGGTCACCAGTGAAGGTATGATCTTGGCTAGTCTGTTCGCTAGTAGCTTTGCATAGATTTTAAGGTCAGTATTTAACAAGGAGATAGGTCGGAAGTTTTGTGGGACCGATGGTTCCTTCCCTGGTTTTGGCAAAGTTACTATGACCGCCTCCAACATTTCTCTGGGCATGTTGCCCTCCGCCACAACATGAGACAGGGATGCATGAAGGTGAGGGGTCAATATCTTAGAGTACAATTTATTATAGGAGTTTGAGAGGCCAACCGGGCCAGGGCTTTTTTGATGAGGTAGTTGGCTAATTATACGGGAGATCTCTTCCAGGGTTATAGGGTTACATAGGGAATCTCGTTGTTGCTCATTCAGAGAGGGCAAAGATAGGGACTGAAGAAAATCCTCAATCTCCTGAGATGATACTGGAGTAAAGTCCGGTTCATCAGCTAGGTTGTATAGTTGAGAGTAGTAAGACATAAATCTATTAGCTATGGATTTAGGTTCATAAATCTTCTCGGTCTTCGTGGAGTCCCAGAGCTAGGCGATGCATGATTTCAGGTCCCTGGTTTTGCTAATCTTTGCTAATAGGCTACCAGCATTATTTGCCTGGGAGTAATACATAGTTTTAACTTTCTTTAGTGAAAGTTCATATTTATGTAGCATACTTTCTCTAAGTTTCCTTCTGAGAGCCCTGAGGTTTTCAGATAATACTGGTGATAGGGAGGATTTGTTTAAAGAATCCGTTAACTTTAGTTTTTGCTCTGCTCTGCTGCACTGCGCAGCGCCGCAGAGTGAAGAACTGTTTCAGTAGAAGGCGTGCGCTCCCTGATAAATCACCAGGGTACGCACGGCAGTACGGAACTTCACTGATAGGCTCCGCCCACCATCCAGGCGGGAAAGACACTGCGGAGCCGGAACAAGAAGAAGAAGATTGCTGCCGCAGTGCCCCTTCAGGACAGGCTCCACAGGCAGCAGGAATGATCGACACTGACAGTGAATGCCAGTCAGTGTGGCCATGAGGGCAGGCAGTATATCAAGGGGTAATGCTGGTAGGCCTGACCTGGTATATGGATAGCACTCAAGGTAGAAAAAAATGTTTTTCACCCCTTTAGACGGCGCCACCGTCCCTTAGATGAGAAATATGTGTTAAAATATCCGCTTATTAAATAGTTATTAAAATCTAAGTTTGGTATGTTATTAAAATTCATATAATCAAAGGCTCAAATAGCAGCTATGATGTCATATTATAAATGAATAATAAAAACAATTTTAACTCACTTCACCCAGGAGGTCCCAGATGGGATAAACTCAAAACACCCACCGGATCACCTCCTGCGCCTGGGTCGCCTGTAGGATCTCACGAAAAGACAGCAGTCCAGTCGAGCTTCTTGTCAAACGTCTTTATTTGAACCACAGGGTGGGGTGAAGGAATCTTGCTCTACGCGTTTCGGGGTATGGATAGCAGTCAGTGTCACAGTGTAACTGAGTCACTCAGTGCTGATAGCCAAGCACCAGGCAGTGAAGTGCCATGAGAGCCAGGCCAAGCAGGTGGCAGTCAGGGTGCAGAGAGACAGTACTGCCCAGAGGATGCCACCTGCCCATCTCTGCTGTCCATAAACCAGGCCAAGCCTACCAGCATTACCCCTTAATATACTGCCTCGTCACCCCACCTAACACTCAGGGAAACAAGAGACTGTTAGGTGTGGGGTGACCAGACGTGCAGGCAGTATATAATGGGGTAATAATGGTAGGCCTGGTATATGGACAGCAGAGATGGTATATGGACAGCAGAGAAATTCAAATTGTAAAAATTATAAAATTTTCTGTACATTTTGGATTTTTTTTTTATAAATAAAGGTGAAGCATATTGACTCAAATTTACCACTAGCATAAAGTACAATATGTCACAAGAAAACAATCTCAGAATGGCTTGGGTAAGTAAAGGCATTCCAAAGTTATTACCACATAAAGTGATCAGTCTAGTCACAAAGGTGCAAAATGGCCCGGTCATTAAGGGGCTAAACCAAAAAATACTATTTTGGTCTCATTTATCCACAAAACATTTTTTACAGTAGCTTTCTGGCTTGTTCAGGTGATCTTTAGTAAACTGTAGAAGGGCATCAGTGTTTATATTTGTATTTTTTAGAACAGCGGCTATCTCCTTGCAATCCTTTCACAATTGCACACAATTGTTGTTCAATATCCTTCTGATGGTAGATTCATAAACATTAATATTAGTTAATGTGAGAAAGATCTTTAGTGGCTTGGTTCCTTCGACCTTACACACCCTGTTCGTGAAGTGCTCTTTGTTGGTCAACCTCTCCTTGGGAGGATAATGATAGTCTAGACACAGGTCAGGAAGTGGAGGGTCAGAACACAGTAAATGGGCAGAGATTGGTACACAGGCAGACAACAGAATACGGGACACCTTTTCAGGAACTTAGTAAGATAAGGAACCTATTGCTCAGGCTTTTCCGCACAAGAGAAGGTGTCTTAAAGGAGTTCTCTGGGAATAAAGAAAATGAAAATACTTAAATATTACTTTATTCTAAATTTCTTCTCAAATACCTTTCATTAGTTATAATGGTTAATTATGTCTGGGGAGCAATCATTAGGAGAAATAAAATGGCTGCCGTCCTATTAGTACAAACAAAACCTGTCCTAAAACCCCAGCAGGACAAATTACCTCACAACACTGAGCTAAAGAGCTGCCTCATCCTCCACTCTGCTGTTTTTGGCAGGGATTATAATCGTGAATACATATGATCTTTAGCTCAATGTCTGTGGGAATAGTGTTCATGAGGAGACATGAAGTACAGAGAACAGGGTGGAGGTGTGGTTGATGAGCAGAAGCACTTGTCTGCAGTCTCCATTACCACATTCCCACAGTCTGTCCCCTCCGTACTTCATATCTCCTCATGAACTCCATTCCTACAGAGATTCAGCTGAAGATCTTGTCAGCTGTATTCAGGATCATAATCCCTGACAATCAAAGAAGTGAGGAGGATAAGGCAGCTCTATAATGTTGTGAAGTAACTTGTCCTCCTGTGTGAGTAGAACGGGTTTTGTGTGTACTAATAGGACGGCGGCCATTTTATTTCTCCTAATGATTGCTCCCTAGAAAAAAAGGGCTATAACTAATAAAGGCATTTCAGAATATATTCATAATAAAGTAATATTTAAGTAATTTTCTTTTCTTAATTCCCAGAGAACCCCTTTAAGTTCCTCTAGGGAAGCTAGCAATTGGCTGGTGAAAATTAGAGTGCTCATTCTGATCCTTTAAGAGTTGGAGAGACTGTGTGCATGGGCCCAGCAAGCACAAGAGGAGAGACTAAGCCGACAGGCAGGCTACAGGGGGACCCAGCAGCTGGACCTGCTGTGAAGAAAGCAGCAGGAATCAGGTATGGACTGCCGGGTAAGGCTACTTTCACACTAGCGTTCATAGGTCCGTTCGTGAGCTCCGTTTGAAGGAGCTCACGAGCGGACCTGAACGCCTCCGTCCAGCCCTGATGCAGTCTGAATGGAGCGGATCCGCTCAGACTGCATCAGTCTGGCGGCGTTCAGCCTCCGCTCCACTCGCCTCCGCTTGCAGCGTTCAGCTGTCCGCCTGGCCGTGCGGAGGCGAGCGGATCCATTCAGACTTACAATGTAAGTCAATGGGAACGGATCCGCTTGAAGATGTCACCATATGGCTCAATCTTCAAGCGGATCCGTCCCCCATTGACTTTACATTGAAAGTCTGAACGGATCCGCTCAGGCTACTTTCACACTTAGAATTTTTTCTAAGTTATTAATGCAGATGGATCCATACTGAACGGAGCCTCCGTCTGCATTAATATGATCGGATCCGTTCAGAACGGATCCGATCGAACGCTAGTGTGAAAGTAGCCTAAGGTGAGCAGGGTTGCAGCTGGTAGCAGCTCGTTGTCAACACATTGATTGAAAACACGCAAATCACCTTCGATTTCACCTTCAAATTATCTGCTAATATTAAAGGTTCAAATACTTTTGCCACTCAATAAACAAAGGAGCAAGCTTCAAATGGGCTAATCCATGTGTGATCACATGCTGCAGTTTGAGTACAGGTTCCTGTGCAGAAACCACAATAAGAATTGACATGTATGGATTTCCATCTAAACATTCGAAGTCGATTCACATAAAACTTTGTTCTAATACTGTACAGAGCAGGAGCTCTGTACATTATTAGAATGTATTGGCTCAGATGAGACAAAGTTATTGCTTCGCAAATTCGTGAGGGACTTCGCGCAATAACTTCATAAATTAATTTGTACGGTAAAAAACTATTTCCCGAACTCTGTTTGGGAAATGTTTTTTTACAGTATAAATCAATTTCTGAAGTTATTATGCGAAGTCTCGAGAGACTTCGCAAAGAATATCTTCGGCTCATCAGAGCCAATACTTTCCAATACTGTACGCAGCTCCGTACAGTATTGAAAGTTTTCATCCAAAGTTAATTCGCTCATCCCTAATGACGCTTATTTTAAGTTTTGTTTGATGTGGATTTTGATGCATAAAATGTGCCATTTATCATCAGAAAGTTAATACAAGGCACTTACTAATGTATTGTTATTATCCATATTGCTTCCTTTGCTGGCTTGATTCATTTTTCCACCGAATTATACACTGATAGTTTCCAAGGTTAAAACCACGCTGTAATCCAGCAGTGGTGCTTGTGCTTGCACACTATAAGAAAAAAAGGGGTCCTTTCTTAGTGTTTTTGTCGTGACGCCGGTTGCAGTTGGTTGGCCACTGGCTTCACCCCAGGAAGCTGGACCTCATCGGCCACGCCCCCAAACCAATAAACCCCACCCACCTATGTGAAGCCATGCCCCCATCACCAGCCAGGGAAAAAAACGAAGGAAGGAGAGGGAAGAAGTTTCTGCAGGGAAGGTGAGCTGGGGGCAGCCAGGGTGCTTCTCTTCCCCTCAGTTAGCCACAGGAAGCCATGTCTGCAGCTCTAGTGACTGACTGGGGGTGAAAGAAGCCTCAGTCAGTTGCTGCAGCTCACACTCAGACAGTGCAGTGCTGCTGTCTGAGCATGAGCTACTGCAAGGGAAGACATCCCTGTGTCCGTCCAGGCTCTGTGCAGGATGGAGGACAGGGAGACAGAAAACCAGACTGCCCAGCCTAAAACCGGACATCTGGCCACCCTAAGTTGCAGTGAAGCAACAAGGGCTCAGGACTCCTTTTAGTGATATGGTGGTACCCAGGTGTAGGAATGCCAGAGGGGTGTAGGGTGGCCTAAATGTCCCTTAAGGTGTTGTGCACGTGTCACAGTGCTCCTACCTGGATATGCTGGACCCCAAGGTGTTGTCGTCCTTTGCAGAGCAAATAGGGGGAATAGGATTACGAATACACATTTTGCAGGACCTGGAAATTAAGACAGGGGATGGCAGTAGGTTAACCATAGGAGATAATGTCAGGGTGAAGGTGTTCGCGTTTGCCGCAGCGGGCGAGCATATGCGATGTTCGGAACGCCCCCTATTTGTCATCATTATGTAAACTTTGACCCTGTACCTCACAGTCAGCAGACACATTCCAGCCAATCAGCA
Source organism: Bufo gargarizans (assembly GCF_014858855.1). NCBI lineage: Eukaryota > Metazoa > Chordata > Amphibia > Anura > Bufonidae > Bufo > Bufo gargarizans. The sequence continues at coordinate 121,987,829 of NC_058087.1, read as the reverse complement.
GCAGACCCTCCCTCCCAGACCCTCCCACCTCCTTGACAGCATTCATTTTAGATTCATTCGGAAGCTGCATTCTTAGTGAGAGAAGGGACAGTGTAGCTGCTGCTGATTTAAAAGGGAAATCGATAGCTAGGCTAGTGTATTCAGTTTACACTCCAGTCCTGAAAGACTCATCCGATCTCTGCTGTAAGGACAGCGTCCTGACAGCACCCCAAAAAGCCCTTTTTAGGGCTAGTACATCAGTCTGCTTTTTTTTTTCTTCCTGTGTAATCTAATTGCAGTTGCCTGCCAGCGTGTGTGTCAGGCTTACAGCATATACTGTGCCCACTTGCCCAGTACCACCACTCATATCTGGTGTCATAGGTGTCTGGTGTCAAAACTAAAAACTTTTTTGACTGTAATAGAATAGCAGTCAGTTGCCTGCAAGCGTGTGTTTCAGGCCCCCCTGCAAGTGCAGAGTGTCACCAGTGCAACTGCTATCTGGTGTCACAGTATATCACATAAAAAAACAAAAACAATTTTGACTCCTCTACTCCTCCTACTCCATCCTCTTCGCTAACCTCCTCGGCTGAGTCCTCTTCTGCTGCTGCGTCTTGCTCCACATCAACTGCACACACCCAGCTCCCCAGGAGCTATTCCACATCCCGGATACACGGCACATGTGTCAACTTGGCAAAATTCAATGCCGCCACTGTCACGCCATCTTGGGGTTGACTTGCCTGAAAGCAGAGAGTCACACCAGACCAGCACTCCTGTCTGCCCTGAACGCACAGGTGGATCAGTGGCTGACTCCGCACCAACTGGAGATCGGCAAAGTGGTGTGGTGTTACACAACGGAAGCAATTTGTTGGCGGCTTTGAATTTTGGCAAGTTGACACATGTGCCGTGCATGGCACATATGTGTAATCTGATCGTACAGCGCTTTGTGCATAAGTACCCAGGCTTACAGGACGTCCTCAAGCAGGCCTGCTCCAACAAGAAAAAGCCGTCAACGAGTATTTGTATGACCGGGGTGCTAGGACAGCCTCTGAGGAGCTGGGAATTTTTTGGGCACGTTACTGGACGCTCATGCGCAATGCCTGTAGGCTCATGCATCCTTTTGAGCAGGTGACAAACCTAGTCAGTCGCACCAAAGGCACCATCAGCGACATCATCCCATTTGTTTTTTTCCTGGAGCGTGCCCTGCGAAGAGTGCTGGATCAGGCCATAGATGAGCGTGAAGAGGAGAGTTGTGGTCACCATCATCACCACCAGAAACAGCCTTATCAGCATCGCTTGCTGGAACTGCGGCAATACTGGAAGAGGAGTCTGAGGAAGAGGAGTCAGAGGAGGAATGTGGCTTTGAGGAGGAGGAAGACTAACCACAGCAGGCATCCCAGGGTGCTCGTTGTCACCTATCTGGTACCCGTGGTGTTGTACGTGGCTGGGGGAAGAACAGACCTTCAGTGAGATCAGTGAGGACGAGGAACGGGACATGAGGATCTCGGCATCCAACCTTGTGCAAATGGGGTCTTTCATGCTGTCATGCCTGTTGAGAGACCCTCAAATAAAAAGGCTGAAGGAGAACGACCCGTACTGGGTGACCACACTACTAGACCCCCGGTATAAGCAGAAAGTGCCTGAAATGTTACTGAATTACCGGAAGTCGGAAAGGATGCAGCAGTTCCAACATAAAGTATGCTTTACACAGCATATAAGGGTAATGTCACAGCACAACGGGAATCTAACAGGGGAACAGGTGAAAGTAATCCTCCTCCTACCACGACCATGCCGGCAAGGACAGGACACTTTATAGACGTGTTGTTGATGGAGGACATGCAGAGCTTTTTAAGTCCTACGCATCACCACAGCCCTTCGGGGTCCACCCTCAGAGAACAACTCGACCAACAGGTAGCAGACTACCTCCCCTTAACTGCAGATCTCGACACTCTGAGGAGCGATGAACCCCTTGACTACTGGGTGTGCAGGCTTGACCTGTGGCCTGAGCTATCCCAATTTGCGATAGAACTTCTGGCCTGCCCCGCTTCAAGTGTCCTGTCAGAAAGGACCTTCAGTGCAGCAGGAGGTATTGTCACTGAGAAGAGAAGTCACATAGGTCAAAAAAGTCTAGATTACCTCGCCTTTATTAAGATTAATGAGGGATGGATCCCGAAGGGACTGGCAGTGGGCGATACATTCGACTAAAAAAGGCCTGATGAGATAAGCTGCCTTGGGCTAAAAATGGTCCACACGCTGCTATATTTTATCTCTGAATGCCGGATGACTTGCGTGACTTATCCACCACCAACAAGGGTTCAAGCCGCAATGCTTTAGGGCACTTTCTGCCTGGAAAACATCAATTTTCTGGCCGCTGGTGTACATGCCTAATTTTTCTGGCCTTTGGTGCTGCACTGTGGCTGCAAAAACCAAACAAAAAAAAATGGCATATACATGTGTAAATTCCCCTTCGTGATCGTTACCTTGTTGTGGTGAAGGGGCTTGCGTATCACAATGAAGCGACCACCTCTATGAGTATGTTGGCAATGGCAATGTTGGCACACCCCAGATGATAAGGTTGTGAACAGACCAAAAGCAATCAGCTGGATAATTTTGCATAGAAAAAACATTAATTTTCTTTGTGATCAATGTTTTCTGGGTCACTTAACTGTCACTGAACTACCTCAGCACGACCATAGGCTTAGAAAAAACCCCATCGCCTGCAATCTCCCAAATATGCGCACGAGCACAGTCATCACTACACCAAGATTGACGCATAGAGGAATAAAATTGATGTAATGAGTGTGTCAACTATTGACAACTCTTTGCGGTTGTCTAAAATCTATTCCATACACGTCCCATGATAGGGGACGTAACAGGGATTAAACTGATAGGAATAGTACTACTTAACACACCACTCATATCTGGTGGCACAGTACATTGCATGCACAGTGCCCCAAATTGGAAGTAGGAGGACCAACCAAGCATCTTTTTCCATCTCCCGGTTCCTAAAATCTATTCCATAGACCGGCCCCTGATAGGGGACATAACAGGGATTAAACTGATAGGAATAGTACTACTTAACACACCACTCATATCTGGTGGCACAGTACATTGCACGCGCAGTGCCCCAAATTGGAAGTAGGAGGACCAACCAAGCATCTTTTTCCATCACCCGGTTCCTAAAATCTATTCCATACACGTCCCCTGATAGGGGACGTAACACGGATTAAACTGATAGGAATAGTACTACTTAATACAACACTCATATCTGGTGGCACAGTACAGTGCACGGCGCACGCGCAGTGCCCCAAATTGAAAGTAGGAGGACCGACCAAGCATCTTTTTCCCTCTCCCGGTTCCTAAAATCTATTCCATAGACCGGCCCCTGATAGGGGACGTAACAGGGATTAAACTGATAGGAATAGTACTACTTAACACACCTTATTGTAATAATAATAATAATAATAATAATAGGGGACTTAACAGGGATTAAATTGATAGGAATAGTACTACTTAACACACCACTCATAGTTGGTGGCACAGTACATTGCACGGTGCACGCGCAGTGCCCCAAATTGGAAGTAGGAGGACCGACCAAGCATCTTTTTCCATCTCCCGGTTCCTAAAATCTATTCCATAGATCGGCCCCTGATAGGGGACGTAACAGGGATTAAACTGATAGGAATAGTACTACTTAACACACTTTATAATATTATTAATAATAATAATAGGGGACTTAACAGGGATTAAACTGATAGGAATAGTAGTACTTAACACACCACTCATATCTGGTGGCACAGAAAATTGCACGGCGCACGCGCAGTGCCCCAAATTGGAAGTAGGAGGACCAACCAAGCATCTTTTTCCATCTCCCGGTTCCTAAAATCTATTCCATAGACCGGCCCCTGATAGGGGACGTAACAGGGATTAAACTGATAGGAATAGTACTACTTAACACACCTTATAATATTATTAATAATAATAATAGGGGACTTAACAGGGATTAAACTGATAGGAATAGTACTACTTAACACACCACTTATATCTGATGGCACAGAAAATTGCACGGCGCACGCGCAGTGCCCCAAATTGGAAGTAAGAGGACCAACCAAGCATCTTTCTCCATCTCCCGGTTCCTAGAATCTATTCCATAGACCGGCCCCTGATAGGGGATGTAACAGGGATTAAACTGATAGGAATAGTACTACTTAACACACCTTATAATAATAATAATAATAGGGGACGTAACAGGGATTAAACTGATAGGAATAGTACTACTTACACACACCACTCATATATGGTGGCACAGTACATTGCAAGCCGTACGCGCAGTGCCCCAAATTGGAAGTAAGAGGACCGACCAAGCATCTTTTTCCATCTCCCGGTTCCTAAAATCTATTCCATACACCGGTCCTTGATAGGGGACAAAACAAAGATTAAACTGGTAAGAACAGATTTTTTTAATAAAAAAAAAAGAGGACAGCCTCTGCGATGCTGGGTATTTTTTGGCCGCGTTACTGAACGCTCATGCACAATAGCTGTAGGCTCATGCGTCCTTTTGCAGAGGTGACAAACCTGGTCACAAGGCAATATCATCGACCTCATCCTATATGCGTTTTTTCTGGAGCATGCCCTGCGAGTGCTGGATCAGGCCGTAGATGAGCATGATGAGGAAGAGTTGTGGTAACATCACCACCAGAAGCAGCCTTGTCGTCGTCAATTGCTGAACCTGCGGCAACGCAGAGAGAGGAGTCTGAAGAAGAGGAGTCAGAGGAGGAAGGTGGCTTTGAGGAGGTGGAAGACCAACCACAGCAGGCGTCCCAGGGGGCTTGTTGTCACCTTTCGGGGAACGTTGGTGTTGTACGTGGCTGGGTGAAGGAAGAGACCTTCAATGATGTCAGTGAGGACAAGGAACGGGACATGGCTAGCTTGGTATCCAACCTTGTGCAAATGGGGAGTTTGCGGTTGTGCAAATGGACTGTTTGCGGTTGTTTGGTCTGTCACTGTGAAGCGGGCATAACCCTTACACTACCTGATCGATACAAGATCATACCTGATGTTTTAAAGCACGTTATTCCAAACTATTTAGGAATGTTAGGTGATTTATGCCCTTTATGGATTAAAACCAGACTCTGCGTCTACTACGTAATTTTCCATGGGTCCCCCTCCGGCATGCCACAGTCCAGGTTTTAGTCCCATTGAAACAACTTTTCCACCACTATTGTGGCCAGAAAGAGTCCCTGTGGGTTTTAAAATTCGCCTGCCTATTGAAGTCTATGGCGGTTTGCCCGGTTCGCCCATTCGCGAACATTTGTGGAAATTCGTGTTCGCCGTTCGCGAACGGAAAATTTTATGACACATTCCCTGTAAGTCTCTAACACATTTATTGTGTTGCTTCTTACAAGCAAAACACACACATGAAGACACCATATTACTAGACATTGACTGTGAATTTTTAAGTCTTATTTAAACTGTACAAGAGTGTGACTATTTTTTTTTTTTTTATAATGGATGTCTGAAAAGGCAATCTTGGCGCCCAGGGCTATGATTTTCTTTAGTTGCTTAGCAACCTGTGCAAATATAGAACTGCAGATGCAAAATCCAGTGACCTTTCTTTTGTGCTGCTTTGATGTAAATGATTGCTTATTCTTTCCAATACTATGATTTAGAAATGGCCAGTAAATAAAAACATTCATGTCAATATTTTGGTGGAAACATATTTGAGATAGTAAATGGCAACAAAATAACTGAAAAATAAGAAAGAAAGAGGAAAACTGATAGATACATTATAGATGATTGATTGATAGATAGATAGATAGATAGATAGATACAGTGGATGGATAGATAATAGATAGTTAGATATTAAGGGATATATAAAAGTTATAAATATATATATATATACATTTCAGCCGCATTGTGGCTGCAGTACAGTTTTTGCCTGCAACTACAAATCACTTCCAGTCACCTGAATGGGGTTGTTTAGCGGCAAGTACGTGGATTACTTCATGTCCTATTCTGGTGAGTGGAATTGATTTTTGGTCACAATATATTCTCCACAACAAAATATGCCACATGTGCAGGTGTTCACCGGGTAAAAGAATCGTGCGGCGTTGCGGGCACCTAAATTATTGTTTTGGGGCAGCAGATCATGCTATAAAAACAGCAATTTGCTGACCAGAAACAATGAATTTGTATGAGGACTAGCGCCAGAAGTAGCCATTGTCCGCCCTTAGGCTACATTCACACGAACATATTTTGTTTCCTTGTCTGTTCCGTTTTTCTTGCGGATAGGAGGCAGACCCATTCATTTCAATAGGTCTGCAAAAAATACGGATAGCGCTCTGTGTGCTGTCCGCAGCTGTATGTCCGTACCGTAGCCCCACAAAAAAGAACATGTCCTATTCTTGTCCGTTTTGCGGACAAGGATAGGCATTGTTACAATGGATCCACAAAATAAACGTATGCCATACGGACGTCATCCATTTTTTTTTGCGGATATGCAATATGCGGACTGCAAAACACATATGGTCGTGTGAATGTAGCCTTATACTGTGGATGTGATTGCTACATGTAAATGCAGCTTTTCACCTCCACTAACCAGCAGCGATTGTCAGGAAGGAGCGCTTCCTTTCCGACAATATTGTGCTCGATTGCTATCCATAAAGGGAGTTTGTCATCAGCAATATTGCTTTTAAACCAAGCACAATGCCTTTTGGCTCAGTCTAAGGTAATCATACTTTTTATTAGGTTAACTAGTAAATTTGCAAACGAGCTATCACGTGTATCAGGTCTGAGGACCTCTGTGTTCTGGACTGGCAGAGGAAAGCATTAAAGCTAAGGTGCACCAAGAGGCTCGGTAACAAAATGTTTTGAGTGCAACAATGACATGCCCATTTACCATACATGATGCCTGCAGCCAGTAACTGGCCTGTGTAGTATATATGGCATAATTGAGAGAAGACAAACCAGGCTGTTGTAGTGAGCTTTATTTATATTAATATAAGGAGATATTTGACCGTGACACGTGGTTGATTAAGTGTGTGGTTGTGTAAGTGTGTGACTTAAGATTAAGTGACTTTAGATTCAGGGACTTCAGTGGGGGACTGCAATTAGCCAGTTTCTTATTACTACATTATATTGTATTTTTCACTTTTGTGGTATAATCCCCATCTAGTATGTGTTGCACAATTGTCAATGCAGTCCAGTGCACATCTTGCATGATGTATGCAGTCCTGGAACAGCCGTTCAAGGGTGTATATCTTTGTTCAAGATGTGAGCAAATTACCCGTTTGGAATTACAAATCGAGTCTCTAAACGGGCAAGTTGCAACACTGAGAGGCATTGACAATTTGCAAACGGGTTTGCTTCTCACCGAGCAAGCACTCTTTGGGGTAGATGAGGGGGAGGATGACACAGAGGAGGCTGAGGAAAGTGAGGTAGCTAGCTGGGTAACAGTTAGAAATCGGGGTAGAGGGAAGAGTGCCAGGGAGGTTAGCCCTGATCTGACACACCCCAACAAGTCTGGACGTTGGCAGATTCTGGGGATGTCAGTCCAGGGACGGCACTGCTGCAGCCGGACACTTCCTCTGCCAGTCAGGGGAATGTCAGCTCCAGTCATCAGGGAACCAGGAGAGCAGGGCAGGCCAGACAGGTGCTAGTAGTGGGAAATTGGCTTCTACCTCACAGGGGTTTTTTGCCTTCCTCTGGATCAACTTGCAGGATGACAGGCCGAACTGGATGGACAAATGTCTTTTTTCGGCCTTATGTACTATGTTACTATGTTACTCCATTATTAGGGGAACAGATAGGGCAATCTGTCGCAAAGACCGTGATCGCCGAACAGTGTGCTATCTTCCTGGTGCTAGAGTTCGACACATAGCGGATCGGGTTGACAGATTACTGGGAGGGGCTGGGGAAGATCCAGCGGTCATGGTCCATATTGGAAGCAATGACAAAGTTAGAGGTAGGTGGACAGTCCTTAAAAATGATTTTAGGGATTTAGGTCAAAAGCTTAGGGCAAGGACCTCAAAGGTAGTATTTTCCTAAATACTGCCTGTACCACACAAGAAAGGCAGCGGGAGATTAGGGAGATTAAGAAGTGGCTCAAGAACTGTTGTAGGAAGGAGGGGTTTGGGTTCCTGGAGAACTGGGATGACTTCTCTATCAGCTACATGCTCTATCGTAGGGACAGGCTGCACCTCAATGGGGAAAGGGCAGCTGTGTTGGGGAGAAAGATGGCTAGAAGGTTGGAGTAGTGTTTAAGCTAGGGACTGGGGGGAGGGAAATCACATTATAGGAGGGGAAGATAGTGGAGATAAAGACCGGGGGCAAGGTAGTGGGACTGGGGAAGGAATGGAAGGAGGGACTAGAACAGTTCAGAAGGAAAGGTGTAGGGTAAAAAATATACATAAACCTCTCAAATGTATGTATACTAATGCCAGAAGCCTGACTAATAAAACTGGTGAACTGGAATTAGTGATGTGTGAGAAGGACTATGACATAGTCATAGTGGGAATAACTGAGACATGGCATGGCTGGATGATAGCTATGACTGGGCAGTTAATGTACAAGGTTACAGTCTGTTTAGAATGGGTCGTCAAAACCGGAGGGGGGGGGGGGGGTATGCCTTTATGTAAAGTCCTGTCTAAAGCCCACTCTCCGGGAAGATACAAGTGAGGGACATGAACATGTGGAGTCAATGTGGGTAGAGATACATGGAGCTAAAAACAATAATAAATTACTAATATGAGTTTATTATAAACCACCTAATATACTAGAGTCCACAGAAAATCTACTATTAAACGAGATAGACAAGGCAGCAAATCATAATGAGGTGTATTTATGGGGGACTTCAACTACCCAGATATAGACTGGGAAACTGAAACTTGTATGTCTCATAAAGGAAACAGGATCTTGGCAATAACCAAAGACAATTACCTCTCCCAACTGGTTGAGGACCCGACTAGAGGGACGGCCACACTGGACTTAGTATTAACCAATAGGCCTGACAGAACAACAGACGTGCAGGTTGGGGGACATCTGGGAAATAATGAGCATAATGTAATAACCTTCCAATTATCATTCAAAAGACCATTTCTACAGGGAGGAAAAAAAATACAAAACTCAAAAAAGCTAAATTTAGCCAACTAAGAGAGGCAATCGGCCTAACTAACTGGGACAAAATATAGGGATATCTTTAAAAACATCCTAAAATCTCATTGTGAGAGGTACATACCGTATGGTAATAAAAGGCTAAGGAACAAAAAGAAACCAATGTGGATAAATAGAACTTCAAAGAAAGCAATAAATGAAAAAAAAAAGAAAGCATATAAATCACTAAAACAGGAGGATTGCACAGAAGCACTGAAAAACTATAAGGAAAAAAATAGAACATGTAAAAAAACGAATAAAAGTGGCCAAACTAGAGACCGATAGATTAATTGCCAAAGAAAGTAAAACTAACCCTAAAATGTTCTTCAATTAAATACATTTTAAAAAGTATAAATCTGAAGGTGTCGGCCCTTTAAAGAGTAATGAGGGGGGAGTCGCAGAGAGCGACGAGGAGAAAGCAAAGCTGTTAAATATTTTTTTCTCCAATGTATTCACTGAGGAAAATAAACTGTCAGATAAAATGCTGAATGTAAAAATAAATTAAAAGTGTCCTGTCTGACCCAGGAAGAAGTACATCAGCGACTTAAAAAGATTAAAATAGACAAATCGCCAGGACCGGATGGCATACATCCCCATATCCTAAGGCAATTAAGTAATGTCATAGCCAGGCCCTTATTTCTGATATTTGCGGACTCTATACTGACAGGGAATGTCCCACAGGATTGGCGCATAGCAAATGTGGTGCCAATATTCCAAAAGGGTCCAAAAACAGAGCCTGGAAACTATAGGCCGGTAAGTTTAACATCTGTTGTGGGTAAACTGTTTGAAGGTTTTCTAGGAGATGCTATCTTAGAGCATCTCAATGGAAATAAGCAAATAACGCCATATCAGCATGGCTTCACGAGGGATCGGTCATGCCAAACTAATTTAATCAGTTTCTATGAGGAGGTAAGTTCTAGACTTGACAGCGGCGAATCAATGGATGTCGTATATCTGGACTTCTCCAAAGCATTCGTCACTGTACCGCATAAAAGGTTAGTATATAAAATGAAAATGCTCGGACTGGGAGAAAACGTCTGTAAGTGGGTAAGTAACTGGCTGAGTGATAGAAAACAGAGGGTGGTTATTAATGGTACACACTCAGATTGGGTCACTGTCACTAGTGGGGTACCTCAGGGGTCAGTTTTGGGCCCTATTCTCTTCAATATATTTATTAATGATCTTGTAGAAGGCTTGCATAGTAAAGTATCAATTTTTCGTAGATGACACTAAACTGGGTAAAGTAATTAACACTGAAGAGGACAGTATACTACTAAAGAGGGAACTGGATAGATTGGAGGCTTGGGCAGAAAAGTGGCAGATGAGATTTAACACTGACAAATGTAAGGTTATGCACATGGGAAGGAATAATGCAAGTCACCCGTACATACTAAATAGTAAAACACTCAGTAACACTGACATGGAAAAGGATCTAGGAATTTTAATAAACAGCAAACTAAGCTGCAAAAAACAGTGTTAGGCAGCTGCTGCTGCCAAGGCCAATAAGATAATGGGTTGCATCAAAAGGGCATAGATGCCCGTGATAAAAACATAGTCCTACCACTTTACAAATCGCTAGTCAGACCACACATGGAGTACTGTGTACAGTTCTGTGCTCCTATAAACAAGGCAGACATAGCAGAGCTGAAGAGGGTCCAGAGTAGGGCAACTAAAGTAATAACTCGAATGGGGAAACTACAGTTACCCTGAAAGATGATCAAAATTAGGGTTATTCACTTTAGAAAAAAGACAACTGAGGGGAGATCTAATTACTATGTATAAATGTATCAGGGGTCAGTACAGAGATCTATCCCATCATCTATTTTTCCCCAGGACTGTGACTGTGACAAGAGGACATCCCCTGCGTCTGGAGGAAAGAAGGTTTGTACACAAACATAGAAAAGGATTCTTTACGGTAAGAGCAGTGAGACTATGGAACTCTCTGCCTGAGGAGGTGGTGATGGTGAGTACAATAAAGGAATTCAAGAGGGACCTGGATGTATTTCTGGAGTGTAATAATATTACAGGCTATAGCTTCTAGAGAGGGGTCATTGATCCAGGGAGTTATTCTGATTGCCTGATTGGAGTCGGGAAGGAATTTTTTATCCCCCTTAAAGTGGGGAAAATTAGCTTCTACCTCACAGTTTTTTTTTTTGCCTTTCTCTAGATCAACTTGCAGGATGACAGGCCAAACTGGATGGACAAATGTCTTTTTTCGGCCTTATGAACTATGTTATAATGTTACTATAAGACCGATAAGGCCACTGATTGCCAGTAGAAGTCACATGTGGTATACGGGCTTTTCAGCTACAGTCAGGAAAACAAAACATGGAGAATGGTGTAGCAGAGTTGGAACCGACGGGTTCTGGACAGTGAATATTTTTTTATTTTAATATTCTAATAGTGTTCATGTATTTTAAAATTATAATTCAGTTAAACAATTTAAATACACAGATACTGGAACATTGTCATTATTATACTCGGTTATTGAAGTAGTTGCATACAGTAGGTGCTGTGCATATCTTTGTCATTCAAGTAGGGAATTTGAACCTATGGTAAATCGAGTAGTCCGTCTTCTATGTTTAGTTCAACATAGAAACATAGAAACATAGAATGTGTCGGCAGATATGAACCATTTAGCCCATCTAGTCTGCCCAATATACTGAATACTATGAATAGCCGCTGGCCCTATCTTATATGAAGGATGGCCTTATGCCTATCCCATGCATGCTTAAACTCCTTCACTGTATTTGCAGCTACCACTTCTGCAGGAAGGCTATTCCATGCATTCACTACTCTCTCAGTAAAGTAATACTTTCTGATATTACTTTTAAACCTTTGCCCCTCTAATTTAAAACTATGTCCTCTTGTAGCAGTTTTTCTTCTTTTAAATATTCTCCCCTCTTTTACCTTGTTGATTCCCTTTATGTATTTAAAAGTTTCTATCATATCCCCTCTGTCTCGTCTTTCTTCCAAGCTATACATGTTAAGGTCCTTTAATCTTTCCTGGTAAGTTTTATCCTGCAATCCATGTACCAGTTTAGTAGTGCTTCTCTGAACTCTCTCCAAAGTATCAATATCCTTCTGGAGATATGGACTCCAGTACTGCGCACAATACTCCAAATGAGGTCTCACTAGTGCTCTGTAGAGCGGCATGAGCACCTCCCTCTTTCTACTGGTAATGCCTCTCCCTATACACCCAAGAATTCTGCTAGCATTTCCTGCTGCTCTATGACATTCTCTGCTTACCTTTAAGTCTTCTGAAATAATGACCCCTAAATCCCTTTCCTCAGATACTGAGGTTAGGACTGTATCACTGATTTTATATTCTGCTCTTGGGTTTTTACGCCCCAAGGTGCATTATCTTGCACTTATCAACATTAAATTTTAGTTGCCAGATTTTTGACCATTCCTCTAGTTTTCCTAAATTCTTTTCCATTTGGTGTATCCCTCCAGGAACATCAACCCTGTTATAAATCTTTGTGTCATCAGCAAAAAGACAGATCTTACCATCGAGGCCTTCTGCAATTTTGCTGATAAAGATATTAACCACTTCAACCCCGCTAGCTGAAACCCCCTTAATGACCAGGCCACTTTTTACACTTCTGCACTACACTACTTTCACCGTTTATCGCTCGGTCATACAACTTACCACCCAAATGAATTTTACCTCCTTTTCTTCTCACTAATAGAGCTTTCATTTGGTGGTATTTCATTGCTGCTGACATTTTTACTTTAGGGCAGCCCGTTACCCCTGAGGAAGCCAGCGAGACTGGCGAAACATGTCGGGGGGCAGTTCTAGGTTTTAACTAGCAGTTATGTGGCCCTCACTTGATAATCATCAGCAGTGACCCGTCTCACGTAAATGACTGGTCACATTTGTATGAGGACAGCAGTCTTGCCAGCTCTGTGTATACCATCTGATTTGTACCAACAGTACTAACTGGCGGTGGTCTCTAGTCAAATACAGCACACATCAGTCTGATTGCACTGACATTATCTGGTCAGGTCAATGTCAATATAAGCCACATTAGTATAGCGATCGCCTCTGGTTAGTGTGAAACTGCACCATGATAAAGTCCCAAGTTTTTTGAAGGTAGATGCAATAAATCCTCCTCAACAGAGGGTAGCATTAGTCAATTGCCACCTTCTGTGCTGTTAACCAGATCCGTTGGTAGCAGGGCTTTTGGGACGTTAGAATATACCCAATTGACACCAAGTAGTCTTTTGGTTTGTTTAGAACAAGCCTATTTGTATAGTGGGTGGATGCAATAAATCCCCCGATACATCTGGTGTGTCACAAATCGTTGATTTGTTGCCTATGGGTACTAAACAATTGGTGTTGTCATGAACACGCTAACATGCGGTCATATATCTTGCTAATGGACAAGTAGTGAGTGTGTCTTGGTCACAGCTATTTCTTTGGCACTACTAGGTTCATCTACTTTTTAGTCCAGGGCGTATTTGTCAAGAGGCCTGCATGCTGGCAAAGTAGTGGATTCACTAGTATCCCAAATCAATATCATTTCTTGTCGATATACAGAATTGATACTGCTGTCCTCAACTTTAGAGTTAGCGACCCAATATATCGCCTCTATGTGATGACATACAGTATTTTTTGCGGTGGGCCACAACTGTGTTTTTAACACTACAGTAGTTATTTTGTGTGTTTTTGTCTGTGTGCTTTCTTTAAATGTGATTCACAATGTATAGTGACACTTTTTAACAATGTATCTAATAAAAGTGAAGTATTAATTTGACCCGGGCCAAGATAGGTTTTCATTGCCTGTATAGGCTTCTGTAAATACGTGTTTAATTAACCTTGCCCAGGTTGGTCCTGTAATTATGGATTACTTTTTTGCAGCCAAGGTGGGCAAAGAGGCACACATTCCAAAGTGCACCTTTCGGATTTCGCAGGCCATTTTTTACACATTTTGATTGCAAAGTACTTCTCACACATTTGGGCCCATAAATTGCCAGGGCAGTATAACTACCCCACAAGTGACCCCATTTTGGAAAGAAGACACCCCCAAGGTATTCCGTGAGGGGCACGGCAAGTTCCTAGAATTTTTTATTTTTTGTCACAAGTTAGCGGAAAATGATGATTTTTTATCAAAAAAATGGTCGGTGAAATCCGAAAGGTGCACTTTGGAATATGTGCCCCTTTGGCCACCTTGGCTGCAAAAAAGTGTCACACATCTGGTATCGCCGTACTCGGGAGAAGTTGGGGAATGTGTTTTGGGGTGTCATTTTACATATACCCATGCTGGGTGAGAGAAATATCTCGGCAAAAGACAACTTTTCCCATTTTTTTATGCAAAGTTGGCATTTGACCAAGATATTTATCTCACCCAGCATGGGTATATGTAAAATGACACCCCAAAACACATTGCCCAACTTCTCCTGAGTACGGCGATACCACATGTGTGACACTTTTTTGCAGCCTAGATGCGCAAAGCGGCCCAAATTCCTTTTAGGAGGGCATTTTTAGACATTTGGATCCCAGACTTCTTCTCACGCTTTCAGGCCCCTAAAAAGTCAGGGCAGTATAAATACCCCACATGTGACCCCATTTTGGAAAGAAGACACCCCAAGGTATTCAATGAGGGGCATGGCGAGTTCATAGATTTTTATTTTTTTTTTGGCACAAGTTAGCGGAAATAGTTTTTTTTTTTTCTCGCAAAGTCTCCCTTTCTGCTAACTTGGGACAAAAATTTCAATCTTTCATGGACTCAATATGCCCCTCACAGAATACCTTGGGGTGTCTTCTTTCCGAAATGGGGTCACATGTGGGGTATTTATACTGCCCTGGCATTTTAGGGGCCCTAAAGCGTGAGAAGAAGTCTGGAATATAAATGTCTAAAAAAATTTACGCATTTGGATTCTGTGAGGGGTATGGTGAGTTCATGTGAGATTTTATTTTTTGACACAAGTTAGTGGAATATGAGACTTAGTAAGAAAAAACAAAAACAAAAACAAAAAATTTCCGCTAACTTGGGTCCAAAAAAATGTCTGAATGGAGCCTTACAGGGGGGTGATCAATGACAGGGGGGGTGATCAATGACAGGGGGGGTGATCAATGACAGGGGGGTGATCAGGAAGTCTATATGCATGATCACCCCCTTGTCATTGATCCCCCCCCTGTAAGGCTGCATTCAGACGTCCGTATGTGTTTTGCGGATCCAATCCTTGTATCTGTGGATCCGTAAAAATCATACGGACGTCTGAATGGAGCCTTACAGGGGGGTGATCAATGACAGGGAGGGTGATCAATGACAGGGGGGTGATCAGGAAGTCTATTTGCATGATCACCCCCTTGTCATTGATCACCCCCCTGTAAGGCTGCATTCAGACGTCCGTATGTGTTTTGCGGATCCGATCCATGTATCCGTGGATCTGTAAAAATCATACGGACATCTGAATGGAGCCTTACAGGGGGGTGATCAATGACAGGGGGGTGATCAATGACAGGGGGTGATCAGGGAGTCTATATGGGTGATCACCCGCCTGTCATTGATCACCCCCCTGTAAGGCTCCATTCAGACGTCCGTATGTGTTTTGCGGATCCAATCCATGTATCCGTGGATCTGTAAAAATCATACGGACATCTGAATGGAGCCTTACAGGGGGGTGATCAATGACAGGGGGGCGATCAATGACAGGGTGTGATCAGGGAATCTATATGGGTGATCACCCGCCTGTCATTGATCACCCCACGTAAGGCTCTATTCAAACGTCCGTATGTGTTTTGCGGATCCGATCCATGTATCCGTGGATCTGTAAAAATCATACGGACGTCTGAACGGAGCCTTACAGGGGGGTGATCAATGACAGGGGGGTGATCAATGACAGGGGGTGATCAGGGAATCTATATGGGTGATCACCCGCCTGTCATTGATCACCCCCCTGTAAGGCTCCATTCAGACGTCCGTATGCATTTTGCGGATCCGATCCATGTATCCGTGGATCTGTAAAAATCATACGGACGTCTGAACGGAGCCTTACAGGGGGGTGATCAATGACAGGGGGGTGATCAATGACAGGGGGTGATCAGGGAATCTATATGGGTGATCACCCGCCTGTCATTGATCACCCACCTATAAGGCTCCATTCAGACGTCCGTATGCGTTTTGCGGATCCGATCCATGTATCCGTGGATCCGTAAAAATCATACGGACGTCTGAACGGAGCCTGACAGGGGGGTGATCAATGACAGGGGGGTGATCAATGACAGGGGGGTGATCAGGGAATCTATATGGGGTGATCGAGGGTGATCAGGGATTCATAATGGGTTAATAAGTGACAGGGGGGGGGGTGTAGTGTAGTGTAGTGTTTTGTGGTACTTTACAGAGCTACCTGTGTCCTCTGGTGGTCGATCCAAACAAAAGGGACCACCAGAGGAGCAGGTAGCAGGTATATTAGACGCTGTTATCAAAACAGCGTCTAATATACCTGTTAGGGGTTAAAAAAATCGCATCTCCAGCCTGCCAGCGAATGATCGCCGCTGGCAGGCTGGAGATCCTGTCTCTTACCTTCCGATCCTGTGAACGCGCGCACCTGTGTGTGCGCGTTCACAGGAAATCTCGGCTCACGCGAGATGACTCATATATGCGTCACTCTGTGCAGGGCTGCCGCCTCCGGACCGCACATCTGCGTTAGGCGGTCCGGAGGCGGTTAAACAATATGGGTCCCAGAACAGATCCCTAAGGTACCTCACTGGTAACAAGACCATGGTCTTCAGAATATACTCCATTGACTACAACCCTCTGTTGTCTGTCCCTCAGCCACTGCCTAATTCATTCAACAATTATTATATAAATGTCCTCTGCGTTCTGTTCTTGACTATATTAGATACATTTATAGAATTCCTTAGAATAGATGACTGATTCACTAGCATTATCATTGATTACTATGATGTTTAGAAGAGAAGCATTATGCAGATAGCCACTGCTCTTAGCTGGGCTCTTCTTGCACCTAATTGGCAGACCGCACTATTACAATATAATTCTAAGACAGCACTGTGAAAATAGATTACCTAACATTTCATCCTCATTCACAAGTCTGTGTCCATGATGTAATCCATGATAAGATGGCGTAGGAAGGCTCAAGGGTCCGTCATTGACGGAAGATATGTGTCAAGGAGGTTCCTGGCCTCGGTGAGGTAAGAGCCGATATTTTCGAGTGTCAGTAGCAGCTAGCGCTGTTAGCATGGCTGTAAAGCCGATCCGGGCCAGCTCTTACTGGGAGCAGCCAAAGTGCGGGGTGGGTGGCTACTCCCCACGTTCCATGCCGGATCTTTACCGGCCTATATTAAACCCGGCCAGAAGTCTCAGCTTGGTGTGGTTTTCTCCTCTCTGACAGTGGAGCACTGTCAGTCTCTGTGTGTTTGGGAACTGAGAACTTTCCTGGGAGTAAAAGATGCCACATCTCACTGAGAGATGCCTGCTGGGAAACAGGCCATAAAGCCTGCTGTGGACTGCGGGTGGAGAAACTGCTGACCAGGTGAAGGCTTTTGTTCTGTGAACTTTTTATGGTGTGAACAAACACCAAGAATGCAAACCGTTACTTTTTGTTTTTCCTTATGTGTGAATTAAACACTGAACTGTTTAAGTTAAAGACTTTGTGGTTGCCTCTGTACTGCGTCCGCTAGCCTGTCTACCAGAGCAAATCCCCACATCTGTGAAGATGTCTGTGAAGGATCCCTGTGTCTGTTTTTGCTCTCTGTCATCCATGTTTCACTGACACTGTACAGCTGAAAATTAATTTTCATAGCATCTTCTCTTAATGGTTTGTGAAACATGAATGAAACATGGATTGCATCCTTATTGCATTCGTGCTATTCACAGACCCATAAACTATAAAGGGCGTGATGGATACGTGAGCACGGACAAAATAGAGCAAGCTTTCATGCTAAAACCATGGACCCACAGACCGTGCTAAAACACAGATGTGTGAATACACACATTAAAGTGAATAGGAATGTGGGTTGTCCATGGAGAACATGTACAGCACACGTCCGTGAATCACTGACGTGTGAAATAAGCTTTAATCAGGGAGGAGAGCTGTGAATCACAGAAAACCTGAGTTACCTCTCATTGTAAAATACATAATAATCTATACAATGTACAGTATATGCTTCAGCAGCTTTTCTTCTTAAAGAATAAACCATATTTTAACTGAAAGTGCACATTTATTAAGGCCTCATGCACACGACCGTTGTGTGCATCCGTGGCCGTTGTGCCGTTTTTTTCCCATGGTGATGGGGACGCTTCAGGATAGAATATACTAAAAGAACTGTGTACATGACAGGCAGGTGCTGCCAGGCAGCAGGGGGCAGACCCCCCCTCCCCCCCTGTATTTAACACATTGGTGGCCAGTGCGGCCGGCCCCCCATCCTCCCCTGTAGTTAACACATTGGTGGCCAGTGCGGCCGCCCCCCCCCTCCCTCCCTTGTAGTACTGTAGATTCATTGGTGGCCAGTGCGGCCGGCCCCCCCTCCCTCCCTTGTAGTACTGTAGATTCATTGGTGGCCAGTGCGGCCGGCGCCCCCTCCCTCCCCTGTAGTACTGTAGATTCATTGGTGGCCAGTGGGCCCCCACCTCCCTCCCCTGTAGTACTGTAGATTTATTGGTAGCCAGTGGGGCCCCCCTCCCTCCCTCTCCTAATTAAAATCTCCCCCCCTATCATCCTAATTAAAATCTCCCCCCTATCATTGGTGGCAGCGGAGAGTACCGATCGGAGTCCCAGTTTAATCTCTGGGGCTCCGATCGGTAACCATGACAACCAGGACGCTACTGCAGTCCCGGTTGCCATGGTTACTTAGCAATTTGTAGAAGCATTATACTTACCTGCGAGCTGCGATGTCTGTGTCCGGCCGGGCGCTCCCTCTACTGGTAAGTGACAGGTCTGTGCGGCGCATTGCTTAATGATCTGTCACTTACCAGTAGGACACAGTGTCGTTGCCAAGATACATCTGACCACAGACACATGGTCTAGCAAACATGGGCAGGGAAGATAAATAACTTTTACTGCCAACTGGGTGAACTTTCTGACGGCCGTCAAGCATGTAACCTATGGCACCTGTGTGGATTTGGTGTTACCGCCACGGATTGCATGCAGGCCTGCCTCTTCTTCTCCTCCTCCTGCTCCATCCTTCGTCTCCTCCTCGAATGACTCCTCCTTTTCCACTGCTATCGCCTCTTCCACTGCACCCCCCAAGATCCCCGGAGACTATTCGACGTGCTAGGTGTGACGTTGCCATGCTATGCTGCGGCTGTTGTGCCTAGAAGCCAAGAGCCACACTGCTTTCAGCTCTGTGGTCACATGCCGATCAGTGGCTAACCCCGCTTAATTTGACAGTTGGTAAAGTGGCGTGTGACAATGGTGCAAATCTGATGAGGGTGCTGAAACAGTTCAAAATGACACACGTGCCATGCATGACACACATCCTGAACTTAGTCATGCAGTGATTCATTGCCAAATACCCCTGGGTCCAGGACGTCTTGCGGCAGGCCAGAAAATTCTCTGGCCATTTAAGAAGATCTTACACAGCCATGACTCACCTTGCTGACATTCAGCTGCAGCACCACCTGCCTGTCAGATGTCTGATTTGTGACAGCCCGATGTGCTGGAACTCTACCTTGTATATGCTTGATAGGCTGCTCCAGCAGCACCGTGCCGTTAACGACTACCTGTACGAACTCTCCAGCAGGACAGGTTCTGGAGAGCTTGGTTTTTTTTTGGGGGGGGGGGGGGGCTTTAGTGGCCTACAGTAAAATTGTTATCCACTGACCGTCTAATATACCTCCAACCACATAATCACTTGTTATTTTCTGTCAGGTGAATGCCTAATTTTTGGGGCCTGTACTCCCGTGGCCTAAAATAAAAACTTCCTAGGCTCCAGCAGGGCACATTTTTGAGAGTTTCCCTTTAAGGAGCATAAAAATGGCCCCTGATTAAAATGCATATTTCTTGCCATTGATCCCCCTCTGGTATGTCGCTGTCCATATTGTAGGACTATTTGTGCACTTCTAGTAAGCATTTGGTGGCTTCAAATATGACCTGAAGGTTTTTCAGGTTTACCTGCCATTAAAGTCAATGGGGTCTGCCGCGAACGCGCGGTTCGCAAATATTTGATCACGAACTCGCGTGCGCGAATCGTCCCGGCTGATGTTCATCCATCACTACTTGCCAATATCACCATCAGAAATATATGATGACCATTCTTCCAGGGTATCATAGTTAGGGTATCTCTTCACAGGACACAGCTTGATAACTTGATTGCTGGTCTGGTTGTATGGCCCATAGTGAGGTGCTGTAAAGCAGGTATAACTAGAAATTGGTTCACTTCTTGCTATTTTTTTGCAATGTTTTATATTTAAAATATGGAAATGTGTTATGATCCTCTAGGGCTAGTAAGGTAGTGCAAAATATAATTAAACTCTAAAGGCCATTTTAATTAAAAGCTAAAAATGATGATCTTGACAATATGGGGACAGATCTTGGTATGAAAATACTGTTCTATTTTCAAGCAGATATAACCTATTAGGACATGCTTAATTACATAAATATTAACCCAATACTGTAACTAATTGGCTTTGCATGCTCCTATATCGAGAGCTAAAAAATAAAGTAGAATATAAAAAGATGAACATAAAATAATACAGGATTATTCTAAAAGGATGGTGCTAATATAAAGGCCTGTAGTTAAACAAATTCTGCTCCTGCAAAATGAAAGCTGTACTTGGTTGCTATGGGCAACAAAGTCATTTTTCTTCTGGACAGTTTTCATGAACCTGTCCTGTACACAAAGGAGCAGGTTTATCCCCTTGACAACATATGACATACTAGTACATCACAGCGGGAAGTGACTTCCCATACATTGATGTGCTAGTACCTCATGATGATCAGGTGGGCACCGGAGCTGTGAGTGTCAGATTAATGCAGGGATCTGGCTGTAGACGCTGGCATCGCCGTAAACGTTGATGCTGGTGGATTATATGTCGCAATCAACGCTGACGGTGGCATATAAGAGGATCCCAGAGGATCTGAAACAAAAACAAAAAAATAGACATATTTGGTATTGTTGCGTCTCTAACCACCTCGATTTTTTTTATAAATAAAGGTGACATATATCGACTCAATTTACTACTATCACGAATTATAAAATGTGTCACAAGAAAATAATCTCAGTATTGTTTGGATAAGAGCATTCCAAAACTAATACTACATAAAGTGACACGTCAGATTTTCAAAAAAATGGCTCAATCCTTAAAGTGAAAACTGGCCCAGGGTAGAAGGGGTTAAGACGGTGACATTGCAGCCACAAAGCTTTTTGTGTGTCTGTTTTTTGAATAAATTTGGTAAATGTGCTCTGTATAGAAACTGCATTTTGCAGTAGGTAAAGCAATTCATAATCACTGACTGTTTTGACTTGCAGGGCCGATTAGAAGAGGAGAAATTCGCTGACAGGCTGATGGTCAGCGATGAGGCTGCCTTTTATCTGAGTGGGAAGATCAATCGCCACAATGTTAGACTTTGAGGCTCATAAAATCTATGTGCCCTTATTGATCACATGAGGGGCTCAACAAAGCAAAAGTTTTGTCCAATGAGCAGGTGCAAAGTCTATGGTCCTTACTTTTTTGCTGCGGATACTGTCACTGGCGGCCCTAACCTGGAAATGTTAAGGGAATGAATTAAAGGCGTTGTCCAGGTTCAGAGCTGAACCTGGACATCCCTCCATTTTCACCCCGGCAGCCCCCCTGACATGAGCATCGGAGCAGTTCATGCTCCGATGCTCTCCTTTGCCCTGCGCTAAATCGCGCAGGGCAAAGGCATTTTTCTGAGTTCCGGTGACATACCGGGCTCTCTATGGGGCTGACAGGCAGCCCGGTGACGTCACCGGCACTGATGGGCGGGATTTGGCTCTGCCCTAGCCAGTAAAACGGCTAGGGCAGAGCTAAAGCCCGCCCCTCAGAGCCGGTGACGTCACCGAACACACTGCTGGGCGGAAGTTACCGCCCGGCAGTGTGTTATTGTAAACACAAGAGCCTGTGCCCTGCGCGATCTAGCGCAGGGCACGGGAGCGCATCGGAGCATGAGATGCTCCGATGCCAGGCTCAGGAGGGCTGCCGGGGTGAAAATAAGGGTATGTCCGGGTTCAGCTCTGAACCCGGACAACCCCTTTAAAGAGATTCTGTCACCTCATTTTAGTTTATAGAGCTGCGGAGATGCACGGCTAGATCGCCGCTAGATGTCCACAATATACCTGTCCTATAGGGCTGTGTGCTATTATTGTGCTTAAAAAACTTGATATTACGGCAATCTAACTGTTTGCAAGGAGAAGATTCCGAGGACGCAGGCGGCGCTGGGCTCCTTCACAGGGGGCGTGACTGGGCACCAAGAAGGTTAGTACAGCCCCTTGGGCACCTTACCAGGGTCATTTACATATATATAAAATCATTTTATAAGCACAAAAAAAGCACACAGCCCTCAAGGACAGGTATATTGCGGACATGCTAGTGACGATCTAGCCGTGCATGTCCGCAGCTCTATAACCGAAAACGAGGTGACAGAATCCCTTTAAGTCTCAAGATAGAGGAAGATCTGTTCTATTCTCTCAGTTATGAATACTGAGGCTATAATTGTGTATCATTCTGTTTGAATCACCCTGTATAGCATGTATCAGATATTAATGACTGTTATGGTAATTAATAAGAACAGTACCATGAAGTAATATAATTAGAACATTAAGAAATCATTCTTAGGTTTTTACATTAAAGTCAATGGTGAAACTGTTGGTGGAATTTTTAAAGTGGATTTGGCAGTGGAAATCGCAAGTTTTCTAATCAGTGGCAGATTTTAGCAGAGTGAACATACCTAAAGTTTATGGCCACCCTAAGGGTATGAAATAAACATTAATAAGGAAGGTGCACTACTGTGGATGCAAACAAGTCTGACTAAACCCTCAAACTGGTGTTAAAATTGAGAATTTAGCCAATATACCTTTATATGAAGGACATATCTGAGCCCTAGCACCGTGCCAAGGTATCTCAAGTAGCTCGGGACCTAACGCTAACCTACCTGTGCCGTATGGTCAATACCAGGAACCCGTGGGCAAATTACAGGAGAACACTAGCAAATATTTATACATCCTACTCAAACAGGATTGGTTGGGGGGCTGTCCCAAGGTATCAGAAATAACCCCTTCCCTTAGACAATTCCACCTGTGATATCCACAGGGTCCTCATTACCAACAAACTACATGTGTGACAAAAATCCATGTATAAACTAGTACTTACAACACAGCTGAGCCCAAGGAGCAGACAAACACATTGAGTAAGGTGAACAGCATCTCCAGCATGCTACTATGCATGCCCAACTTTCATTTCCTGGTCTCCGCAGTAGGCCGGCATCTCCAGCGATCATGTGCTCGGCCACATGACTAGGACCTGACATCGTTGCTAGGGCACTACCCCCGTTGTCAATCACCTGACACATCACATGTTCCTATATGGCTCCGTATCCCAGCAACCATAGCCCTACTCAGTGTTAAACCTCTTCATTATGGCCAGGTCCTATACATAAAAGAAAACCCATCCCTACAGCAAAATATACAGTATATGTGCTGTTCACCTATACTCTGCATATTATATATAGAGATGTAAAAAAACATTATATACAGTTTCTGGCGCAACATCAACTTCGGGGCTAGATATATGATGGGGCTTGTTATAAACAGGTCCCTATGATTAAATGAGTCCCACTGGATATGTCCATGGGGTATACAATAAATATATGACTCTAATACTCCGGGTAAGAGTTATAGGGACATAAGGGTGCAACCCCAATCCGGGGAAAAAGAGAACACAAAAAGGTACATACATATCCCCAGGACCTAGAAGGGGTTCTATTAATTAAACGCACAGACCCAGTGGTTCTCACCAGCGGGGAGTGTGTAGAGATTACAGCAATTGCCATTCATATCAGGGACAAAAAGGGTAGGTGCACAAAACTCTCATTTAGAGAGGTCCCCTAGTTTGCCAACATCCCCTCCATTTGATTTGCCTCTCTACCTGTCATTATCTACAGGATATATTGGTACCTTCCCTATTGCCACCTTAGTCTCTTCCAAACTTCACTCCACCAGGACCCAGGTAAGAAACTAATAATAACATATATATAATACCAATTTTTACAAACTAATAATGTACTGTATTCCCCCATGACATAAATCCAGCGATCCATAGTCTTCATGAATATCCAGTTAACCAGCTCCTCGGTTGTGTGCATCCATAATTGCACATGGCTCAAATGTATGTAGTACCATGATATCTGTGAAATATACAAAAAAAAGGTGTAAGTAAATGCTAGCACGACATCTGTCAGGTAAATAAAGCTTATGTTCCAATAAAAACAACACAATCCCTTAATTCCCTGCAGCATTTACAAGAGGGAGCCCACCTTGAACTCCGGATTGAGACCCTTAGGTGCCAGAGTATTAAGCTCAAAATCCATTTAAGTTCCAAACGTCTCAAAAGTCGTTCCAGACCCCCTTCCCTCTGGGCAATGGGGGAATACCATTAATAATTCTAAACCTTAGTTGCGTCACATTGTGTCTACATCTGTAGAAATGTTCTGGAACTGGGAGTTTTCCCTCCAAATCCCCAGCCTGGGTTTGTCTCTTCGTGTACAGTTTTCAGATCGTATACCGATGTTGATTGATTCTCAGCTTACAGGCCTGTGTGGTCCTTCCCACATATAATTGACCACATGGGCATTGTAACAGGTAAATCACAAAATCAGAAGAGCAGGTGTAAAAACTCTATTGAACCTAAGCATGTTGTTCCGATCTGTCGGTTTTACAAAATGATCCGTCTGTAGCCCATCCTCTGTCACATAAACCAGAGTGTTAAGAAATTGTAGGGAGAATTATGAGTCGACCCTAGTGAATTTTAATTGTGTATGGATGTTGTTCAAGTGGTAATGGAATCCTGCAGATTTGCATCCGTCCCTGTCCAAACAAGGAAGATATTGTCTATATACCTCATCCACCCCCTCACGAAGCGGTAAAGGGTGGATGGGTATACAAGCAATTCCTCCATATATGTCATATATATGTTTGCATAAGTTGGTGCCATAAGTTGGGGTCGAATATGGCCCCAACTTATGCAAACATAATGTGATGGGCTACAGATGGATCTTTTTGTAAAACCGACAGATCGGAACAACATGCTTAGGTTCGATAGCGCCCACCCTAAAAATATGTTGGAATCCCTTCCATATAGCCAGTTACTGAGGACGAGACCTATAGTGTCAGTTGAGGGAGAGGTAGATGACAGACTACGGACGATGGGACACAAGTTTGTTGCGAGGAAATATCCCCAAAATTTGGTCAAGAGACACTTGGATAGAGTGAAGCAACAGGCACGATCTCAGTTGTTAAATACACGGAAAGAGGTAATGAGTAAGAAAAGGGTACCATTTGTGTCTGTATAATCACCAATGAGTGGACAGATAGCAGAAGCACTTAAGCGAAATTGGCGGATTTTAACGCAATCCTTTCTGGATATAGAGGAATTTCAGTCCCCACCTCTAATGTCATATAGGAAGGTGAAAAATCTGGGTGATAGCCTGACAAATTCTGAACTACAAAGGCTAGTGAATGAACAAACACGTAGGAAGGGTTGTTACCTTTGCCTTAATTGTTGTAATTGTAATAGTCTGCTAATGGGGAAAACACCTTCTCTCATCCCCGCACAGGCAAAGAATACAAGATCAGAAGTTTTTACACCTGCTCTTCTGAATTTGTGATTTACCTGTTACAATGCCCGTGTGGTCAATTATATATGGTAGAGACCACACAGGCCTGTAAGCTGAGGATCAATCAACATCGGTATACTGTACACGAAGAGACAAATCCAGGCTGGGGATTTGGAGGGAGAACTCCCAGTTCCAGAACATTTCTACAGATGTAGATATAATGTGGCACAACTAAGGTTTCGAATTATTGATGGTATTCCCCCATTGCCAAGATGGGGGAATCGGAATGACTTTAGGACGTTTGGAACTTAAATGGATTTTTGAGCTTGATACTCTGGCACATAAGGGTCTCAATCGAGAGTTCAAGGTGGGCTCCCTCTTGTAAATGCTGCAGGGAATTAAGGGATTGTGTTGTTTTTATTGGAACATAAGCTTTATTACTCGACAGATGTCGTTTTAACATTTACTTACACCTGTTTTTTGTATATTTCACAGATATCATTGTACTACATACATCTGAGCCATGGAATTATGTGCAGTTATGGATGCACACAACCGAGGAGCTGGTTAACTGGATATTCATGAAGACTATGAATCGCTGGATTTATGGCATGGGGGAATACATTATTAGTTGGTATTACATATATGTTATTATTCGTTTCCTACCTGGGTCCTGGTGGAGGTTAACCTATGGGGTAGAGGGAAGTTTGGAAGAGACTCGGGTGGCAATAGGGATGGAACTAGTTTATCCCGTGGATAATGACAGTTAGAGAGGCAAATCAAATTTAGGGGATGTTGGCAAACTAGGGAACCTCTCTAAATGAGAGTGGACTCAGTTTTTTGCTAGGGTGGGCACCTGACTTCCACGTTATTAAGGGTTAGGAAGTGCACCTACCCTTTTTGTCCTTGATATGAATGGCAATTGCTGTAATCTCTACACACTCCCCGCTGGTGAGAACCACTGGGGTCTGTGCGTTCAATTAATAGGACCCCTTCTAGGTTCTGGGGATACGTATGTACCTTTTTGTGTTCCCTTTTTTTCTCTGGATTGGGGTTGCACCCTTATGTTCCTATAACTCTTACCCAGGGTATTAGAGATCGAGCCCTCCGCTGGGCCCTAGGAGATAGGGACAGACCTGTTTGTGGGTCATATATTTATTAGTATACCCCATGGACATATCCAGTGGGATTCATTTAATCATAGGGACCTGTTTGAAACAAGCCCCGTCATATATCTAGCCCCGAAGTTGATGTTGCGCCAGAAACTGTATCTAATGTTTTATTTTTCTCTCTATATATTATGCAGAGTATAGGTGAAGAGCGCATATATATTTTGCTGTAGCAATGGTTTTTCTCTTATGTATAGGACCTGGCCATAATGAATAGTGAACACTGAGTAGAACCTGTGGTTGCTGGGATACGGAGACACATAGGAACATGTGATGTGTCAGGTTATTGACAACGGGGGTAGTGCCCTAGCAACGATGTCAGGTCCTAGTCGTGGCCGGGCACATGATCGCTATAGATGCCGGCCTACTGCTGAGACCAGGAAATGAAAGTCGGGCATGCGCAGTAGCATGCTGGAGACGCTGTTCACCTTACTCAATGTGTTTGTCTGCTCCTTGGGCTCAGCTGTGTTGTAAGTACTAGTTTATACATGGATTTTGTCACACATGTAGGTTGTTGGTAATGAGGTCACTGTGGATATCACAGGTGGAATTGTCTAAGGGGAGGGGTTATTTTTGATACCTTGGGACAGCCCCCCAATCAATCCTGTTGTAGTAGGATGCATAAATATGTGCTAGTGTTTACTTGTAACATCATATAGCTTGAAAAATATTTTTTTTTCGGTGTTAATAAGCACAAAATTGGATTCAAGACTGGGATTGCTGCGGTTTTTCATCTATTTTTTTGGCTACCAAGTGGGCCCTCAGGTCGGGGCCTGGCACTGCGACCACCGTCACCATTTTAAACAGAAATTGACTAACAAGTGGTGCTGTCCTGTCTTCACTTTGACTAGCAAATGACAGGAGTGCACCCACACATTTTTCTATCTTGTGTAGGATGTCTTTTTATGGTACTTGTGGTCCGCTGCGGGCATCCTCCACTGTATGCATTTTTGCTGGGGATCGCCATTAGCAGCAGGCCACAAGTGCAGGATCTGCTCCCCTGGGTATAGATGCACAACTGCATATGGGGTTGAGCACTTCCTGCCTTTTGACACCACGCCATTTTTGTAGTTTCCACCCTAAGGGTATGTGTTTTAATATTAAGATTTGTGATGGCGGTAACTCTCAGGGAAAAGACAATCTGTGGGTCTTCCTTCAGCAGAAGCAGCTCTTAAATAGTAATATACACTGCCTGTCCAAAAAAAAAGTCGCCATCTGGATTTAATTAAGCAAATAGTTATGAGCCTCCTATTGGGTAATGTCACGGCGGACGTACACTTTGTACCAAAGATAACACACCAACCAGGCTCTGGACGAGAGACAGGGGAAGAGTCACCTCCTAGCTTATCCCTGACCTCTTTCCCTGCACTGCTCAGCCCACAGCAGACCTGGAAGGTAGGTGTGCTAGTGTCCTCCAGCCTGGGCTAACAAAAACCCTGAACTCCCTAAGATGGTGAAGTGGGGAGATAGGAGCAGTCTGCTCGCACAGAACCTGGATGGACAAGAAGACACAAACAACCGAAATAGCAATGACACTTATCTCTGAGAGCAGGAACTGACAGCCAACCTTCTCTCCAAGCTTCCCAGACCAGAATGAACAGTATAATCCGCTCAGGACACTGGGCAGTGTGCTATTTAAACTAAAGACCCCACCCAGTGCACCTGAGAGAGGCGGATCCAGCACGGCTCCAAAGCAATCACTAAACTCGTGCTGCTATCCTGGCTAACCTCCGCACATCGTCAGAGTGGGGCATGACAGTACCCCCCCTTCTACGGGTGACCTACGGACACCCCGGACCAACCTTATCCGGATGGACCTATGAAAGGCCCTCACTAGTCGGCTGGCGTTGACATCAGACGCCGGAACCCACATCCACTCTTCAGGACCGTATCCCCTCCAGTGCACCAGGTACTGGAGGGAGCCCCGAAGAACTCTCGAGTCGAGAATCCTGGAGATCTCGAACTCCAAGTTTCCCTTGACTAGAACAGGAGGAGGAGGCAATGGTCCAGAGACCTGTGGAAGACATCATGGATCCTCCAAGTCTACGGAAGATCCAGCCGAAACGCCACCGGATTGATCACCGCAGAAATCTTATACAGACCAAAAAATCTTGGAACCAGTTTCCAAGATGGCACTCTCAACTTGATATTCTTAGTGGACAACCACACCAGATCACCCACACACAGGTGCGGACCAGTCACACGTCTCCTGTCAGCCATTCGTTTATACCTTTCACCCATCCTCTCCAAATTCCCTTGAATCCTCCGCCAGATAGAGGACAAGGCAGAAGAGAATCTCTCCTCCTCTGGCATCCCGGAGGAACCAGACCCAGAAAAGGTACCAAACTGTGGATGGAAACCGTATGCGCCAAAAAATGGCGACTTACCAGTGGACTCCTGCCTACGATTATTCAATGCAAGTTCTGCTAAGGACAAGAATGAGGACCAGTCCTCCAGATTCTCAGCCACAAAGCACCTCAAGTAGGTCTCCAGGTTTTGATTGGTACGCTCCGTCTGACCATTCGACTGTGGACGAAAAGCCGATGAGAAAGAAAGTTGAATGCCAAGTCGAGAGCAGAACGCCCTCCAAAACCTGGAGACAAACTGCGAGCCCCTATCAGAGACCACATCCGAAGGAATGCTGTGCAATTTCACAATATTATCCACAAAGATTTGCGCAAGAGTCTTAGCGTTAGGCAGACTCGTTAGTGGTATAAAGTGAGCCATTTTACTGAAACGGTCGACTACCACCAAAATCACTGTTCTCCCGGTAGGTCCGTAATAAAGTCCATGGACAAATGCGTCCAAGGACGAGATGGAATAGACAATGGAAGAAGTGAACCAGGCGGTCGAGTATGAGCAACCTTTGACCGAGCGCAGGTTTCACAAGCTGTCACGTAATTCTCAATACCATTACATAACCCTGGCCACCAGAACCTCCGGGACACCAGATCACAGGTGGACTTACCACCAGGATGTCCAGCGAGAACAGTATCGTGACGTTCCTTGAACACCTTGTATCGTAGGCCCTCAGGAACAAACAACCTCCCTGGAGGACACGGACCAGGAGCCCCCTCCTGAGCTCCCAATACCTCCATCTCCAATTCAGGGTACAGAGCGGAGACCACCACCCCATCCGCCAAAATCGGCGCTGGATCTTCTGAATCACCTCCCCCAGGGAAGCTGTGAGACAAGGCATCTGCCTTGATGTTCTTGACCCCTGGGCGAAAGGTAACCATGAAATTGAACCTGGTAAAAAACAATGACCATCTGGCCTGTCTAGGGTTCAGACGCTTGGCAGATTCCAGGTAGACCAAATTCTTATGGTCTGTATACACCGTAACGGGGTGGGACGTTCCCTCTAACCAGTGACGCCATTCATCAAAGGCCAACTTGATAGCCAACAATTCCCTATCTCCAACATTATAATTCCTCTCAGCGACCAAGAGCTTCCTGGAGAAGAAGGCACACGGGACCCACTTGCCAGGAGAAGAACCCTGCGAAAGCACCGCCCCAACCCCCACCTCTGATGCATCAACCTCCACCACGAATGGCTGAGATACATCTGGCTGCACCAGAATGGGAGCAGACGCAAAACGCTCCTTAATAGCCGAAAAGGCCTGCAATGCCTCATCCGACCAGACAGAGACATCAGCGCCCTTCTTGGTCATATCAGTAAGGGGTTTGACTAGGGTGGAATAATTCAAAATAAATTTTCTATAATAATTCGTAAACCCCAAGAACCGCATCAAAGCTTTCTGATTCTCCGGTCGGTCCCACTCCAGAACTGCCCGGACCTTTTCGGGGTCCATACGAAAACCAGAATCAGAAAGCATGTATCCCAAGAACGGAAGCTCTTGCACCGCAAACAAACATTTCTCCAGTTTAGCATATAACTTATTCTCCCGAAGGATCGTCAAAACCTGTCTCACATGATCCTGATGGGTCTTCAGATCAGGAGAATAAATTAAGATGTCATCTAGGTAAACTACTACGAACCTCCCCACCAAGTGATGAAAAATATCATTGACGAATCGCTGAAATACCGCTGGCGCATTCGTCAACCCAAAAGGCATTACCAGGTTCTCAAAATGACCCTCGTGCGTATTGAAGGCCGTCTTCCACTCATCCCCCTCCTTGATCCTGATCAGATTGTATGCTCCCCTCAAATCCAACTTGGAGAACACCTTGGCTCCAACAATCTGATCAAAAAGATCAGAGATCAAAGGCAGGGGATATAGATCCCGGACTGTAATACGGTTCAACTCCCGGAAGTCCAAACACGGTCTCAGTGATCCATCTTTCTTCTTCACGAAGAACAAACCTACTGCCACTGGAGGTCTGATATGACCCTTTGCCAAACTCTCGGCGACATACTTTCGCATGACCTCTCTCTCGGGTTGAGAGAGGTTGTAAAGCCGAAACTTAGGCAACTTAGCCCCCGGAATGAGATTCACTGGACAATCATAGTCTCGATGAGGGGGCAATTCCTGAGCCCCACCCTCCGAAAAGACATCCGAAAAATCCGAGAGATACTGAGGCAAGACCGTAATGGACACTTTAGCGATATATGTGACAAGACAATTATCCGAACAAAACTTGCTCCAACCAATGATTTGTCTTGCTTGCCAGTCTATAATTGGGTTATGTCTAGACAACCATGGCAACCCCAACACTATTGGCGCTGACAAATCCTTCATGACAAAACAAGAAATAATCTCAGCATGTGAATCACCCACCCTTAAATGAATACCATGAACAATGCGAGTAAGGCTCCTTTGAGAAAGAGGGGAAGAATCAATTGCAAAAACAGGAATCTCGTTCTCTAACGTGCAAGTACTTAGTCCCAGGCCCTGAAGAAAAAGAAAGTAAATTAAATTCACCCCAGCACCACAATCAAGGAAAACATCAACAAACACATTTCTAGACTCTAGCGCCACCATAGCTGAAAGGAGAAAATAAGGAACTGCAGGGAGCTTGCATACCCGTCTGCACCACCACACCATTCATACAACCAAGTGTGAGGGGAGTTTTTTTTCCTTTTTTCTTTTTCTCTTCCACCTGTGGTTTAATATAAGGACAAGATAAAATAAAATGACCCTTCTTCCCACAATAGAAACATAGATTGTGCACTTTTCAAAAGTCTCTACTATCAGAATGGCCAGAAATATGACCTAACTGCATGGGTTCCTCCCCTACACCAGAGTAACAAGCAATATCACCCTGGGCAGCTGGTGAAACAAAACCACACGCGGGAGGAATCCCCTGCACAGAGGGACCCTTACACCTCTCTCTGATACGTCTATCCAAACGTATAGCCAAAGACATTGCATTCTCCAAAGTATCTGGGTATTCATGAAAAGTCAAGGCATCTTTCAACCTTTCAGATAACCCCTGAAAAAACTGACTACGTAACGCGGGGTCGTTCGACCTCGACTCAGTAGCCCACCTCCTAAACTCTGTGCAGTAAACCTCAGCAGTATGTTTACCCTGTAGTAACTTATGTAATTTTGATTCTGCCATCGAAACTCGATCTGGGTCATCGTAAATCAATCCCAGGGCTTTAAAAAAAATCCTCCACTGACCGGAGGGCCAGAGAACTGGGCGGCAGAGAAAAAGCCCAGGATTGCGCGTCCCCTTTAAGCAAAGACATGATGATACCCACCCTCTGATCTTCATTACCTGAAGAAAATGGGCACAATCTAAAGTACAACTTACATGACTCTTTGAAGTGGAAAAAATCATCAGTACCCCCTGCAAATTTCTCAGGAAGAGCAACTTTAGGCTCCCCAACAATTTGACCTGTACCTGTTGCCAGCACCTTCTGACACTGTGTGACCGAACTACGCAGATCCGCAACCTCTAGGGATAAACCCTGCATGTGGTCAACCAGTGCATCAATTGACGCCATCACAAAAGCGCTGAGCAATGGCCGTCACAGTATGGCGGATTATAATGTCACGGCGGACGTACACTTTGTACCAAAGATAACTGTCACAACCAGACAGCTGAGAAGCTCTGACAGAAGCCTTTCAGAACCTCCTCCTTGAGTTTCTTTGTTGTGATGTTCAGTTCCTCATCTCGTTAGCCTCTCTCAGCTGTCATGTGGTTGGACTGATTGCATCCCTTTAAATTCCGCCCCATAATGCATTACTGGGCGGCTTATACTACTTCCTGGAGTGTGTGTGCATGCTGATCTTGTTTTCCAGTCTGCTACAAAGTTAAGTGCTGAACATTTATCTGTTATTTTCTGTTTGCTGGATCCCAGGTGACCCTGACTCCCTCCGTGTCTGGTGTAGGGAGCCGGTGGTCGTGTCCCCTCACTATTGTAGGGTGTTCAGGGGTTATATAGTCGAGGTACGTGGATATGCAACCATCCACCTCTGGGATTGTTGCATAGGCTGAGCAGCCAGGGAAAGTCTCAGGTCTTGTGCAGGGGTCTCCCTTATGGTTCCTTAGCTTTGGATCCAGTGAGTCATATATGCATGTTGCTTTGTCTTGTTTCCTGTACACCGTCCGTGACAATAACACACCAACCAGGGGAAGGGTCACCTCCTAGCTTATCCCTGACCTCTTTCCCTGCACTGCTCAGCCCACAGCAGACTTGGAAGGTAGGTGTGCTAGTGTCCTCCAGCCTGGGCTAACAAATACCCTGAACTCCCTAAGATGGTGAAGTGGGGACATAGGAGCAGTCTGCTTGCACAGAACCTGGATGGACAAGAAGACACAAACCACCGAACTAGCAATGACACTTATCTCTGAGAGCAGGAACTGACAGCCAACCTTCTCTCCAAGCTTCCCAGACCAGAATGAACAGTATAATCCGCTCAGGACACTGGGCAGTGTGCTATTTAAACTAAAGACCCCACCTGAGAGAGGCGGATCCAGCACGGCTCCAAAGCAATCACTAAACTCGTGCTGCTATCCTGGCTGACCTCCGCACATCGTCAGAGTGGGGCATGACAGATAATTACTGCATAGGCGATTATCTTTCAGCTGGCAATAAGTTATTTAACCCCAACTGGTTCAATTAGTTGCTTCTCTTTTCTTAAGCAACCATGTCGAAAGACACATCTCGTGGACGTGGAAAAGATGTTAGTCTGTTTCAGAAGGGTCAAATCATTGGCATACATAAAGCAGAAAAAAACATCTAAGGAGATTGCAGAAACTACTAAAATTGGGTGAAGAACTGTCCAACGCATTATTAAAAACTGGAAGGATTGTGGGGACCCATCGTATTCGAGGAAGAAATGTGGCAGAAAAAAATACCTGGGAAGAGGAGAAGGACACAGTGTTACCACATTCCGGGGAATTTGGCATTTTCTCTGTCTGCAACGCCTCTTAACTTATCGTGGCGCGGATCCAAAAAACATTCATTACATACAAAGAGGAGAATTTGGATCATCTCCATACGTGGATCCTGCAGCAAAATAGAGATACCAACCCAGAAACAATCAAGTAACTTTTTGATCCAGTTCAGCCTGGTCTCCTGCAAGTTAATTCAGAGGAAGGCAAAAAGACCCTGTGCGGTAAACGCCAACTTTCCTCACTTTAGGGGAAAAAAATTATTTCCCAACTCCAATCAGGCAATCAGAATAACTCCCTGGATCAACAACCCATCTCTAGTAGCTATAGTCTGTAATATTATTACACTCCAGAAATACATCCCGACCCCTCTTGAACTCTTTTAATTAACTCACCATCACCACCTCCTCAGGCAGAGAGTTCCATAGTCTTACTGCTCTTACCGTAAAGAATCCTCTTATATGTTTATGTACAAACCTTCTTTCCTCCAGATGCAGAGGATGTCCCCTTGTCACAGTCACAGTCCTGGGGATAAATAGATGGTGGGAGAGATCTGTACTGACCTCTGATATATTCATACACAGTTATTAGATTTCCCCTCAGTCTTCTTTTTTCTAAAGTGAATAACTCTAATTTTGATAATCTTTCTGGGGACTGTAGTACCCCTATTCCAGTTATTACTTTAGTTGCCCTCCTCTGAACCCTCTCCAGCTCTGCTATGTCTGCCTTGTTCACAGGAGCCCAGAACTGTACACATTACTCCATGTGTGGTCTGACTAGTGATTTGTAAAGTGTCAGGACTGTGTCAGGATGTTCTAATCATCTAATCATGGGCATCTATGGCCCTTTTGATGCAATCCATTATCTTAATGACCTTGGCAGCAGCTGCCTGACACTGGTTTCTACAACTTAGGCCGCATGTACACGGCCGTTGTGCACAAGCAGCATCCATGCTGCGGGCCGGACCCATTCAACTTGAATGGGTCTGTGGTCTGTCCGCAACGCAAAAAAATATGACATGTCATATTTATTCGCGGTGCGGAACAATGGAAACACCAAGGAAGCACTCCGTAGTGCTTCAGATGTTCTGTAACTCCGTTCCACATCTCTGGAATTGCGGAACCATTCAAGTGAATGGGTCCGCATCCGTGATGCGTAGTGTACACTGTCGGCGTAGTTGGATTGCCCACCCGCCGTTTGCGGGCCGCAACAAGGCCACGGCCGCCCAACGGCCGTGTGCATAAGGCCTTAGTTTGCTGAAAAAATTCCTAAGTCCTGTTCCATATCAGTGTTACCCAATGTTTTACCATTCAGTATGTACTGGTGACATGTATTTCTTCTTTCCATTTGCATAACCTTACATTGGTCAGTGTTAAACCTCATCTGCCACGTCTCTGCCCAAGCCTCCAATATATCCAGATCCCTCTGTAGTAGTATACTGTTCTCTTCCTTGTCAATCACTTTACATAGTTTAGTGTCATCTGCAAAAATTGATATTTTAATGTGCAAGCCTTCTACAAGATCATTAATAAATATATTGGAGAATAGGGCCCAATACTGACCCCTGAGGTACCCAACTAGTGACAGTGACCCAATCTGAGTGTGTACTATTAATAACCACCCTCTGTTTTTTATCCCTCAGCCAGTTACTTACCCACTTACAGACGTTTTCTCCCAGTCCGAGCATTCTCATTTTATATACTAATCTTTTATGTAGTACAGTGTGAAAAAGAGCTAAATTATGAAAATAGTGACACAAAAATGATTTAAAATAAATGTTTTTGTGAACAAAATAAAAGAGACATGTTTTGTATCAACATGTCCCTAACGGCCTGCTCTATAAAAATATCACATCAGGTGAAAGATGTAATAAAAATAAAAACAAAGCCATAACTGCCATTTTATGGTTACTTCACCCCCAAAAGTCATAATTTCAAAGGCTCAAAAAATCTTATGTACTCCAAAATATCAATGAAAACATCACCTTATCCCGCAAAAAAAAACATGCCCTCACAAAAGACCATTGCCAGAAAAAAACAGCCGCTGCAACAACAAAACCCAAAAAGCAAAGACAGAATCGCTGCCTTATATTTAGGGTCCATTCACACGTCCGTTTTTTCTTTCCTGATCTGTTCCGTTTTTTGCGGAACAGATCAGGACCAGATCTGGACCCATTCATTTTCAATGGGTCCTGGAAAAAATCGGACAGCACAATGTGTGCTGTCCGTTTCCGTTGTTCCGTTCCGCATGTCCGATAAAATATAAAACGTCCTATTCTTTTCCGCAAAATTCGGATCCTGGTACAATACAAAGTCAATCGATCCGCAAAAAACGGAAGACATTCGGATGTCATTACGTATGTCATCCGTTTTATGCGGATTCCGTTCCTGGAAATTAAATCCTGCCCACAGAAACCAAAGGGGAAGGGCTTGGCAGAGCTGGATCCTGTTTTTTGAAAATCAGACTGGATTATAAGTTGTCAGGATGCCACTCTATGATGTGGAAAAATTGATTAAGTTCATTGAAGAGCGTCCCAACCTATGGGATACCCGACTGGACTCCTACCATGACCGAGTCCAGAAGGAAAGGTCATGGGAAGAGATTGCCCAAGAAATAGATGGGGCTGAATTTGCTAAAGCAGACTCCAAGAAGCGTCACATCATCAGTGAGTAATTTATATATGTATATATGTCTGGTCATATTTCTTGTATGAAATGCATGTATTCAGGAATGTGAAAACTATGGCTCTCCAAACTACTACTCCTCCTATGACGTGCTGTCTAGAGTAGTAGTTTTTCAGCATTTGGAGAGCAGCAGGCTGACCATGCATTCCATATAGCATAAAGATCCAGCTGCATATTCATGCATTTTTTTGCTTTGCGAACTTTTATAATCCTTACGTCTAAGAATTTTACTTTGCAAACCTGTGCATAGCAAGGCATTACTATACATCTGCATATGCATGCTTTTTTAACTGGTTGGCAAACATTTAAACCCCCCCGTCCAAGATTTTTACTTTGCAAACCTGTGCATAGCAAGGCATTAATATACATCTGCATATGCATGCTTTTTTACTGGTTTGCAAACATTTAACCCCCCCCCCGTCCAAGATTTTTACTTTGCAAACCTGTACATAGCAAGGCATTAATATACATCTGCATATGCATGCTTTTTTACTGGTTTGCAAACATTTTAAGCCCCCAGTCCAAGATTTTTACTTTGCAAACCTGTGCATAGCAAGGCATTATTATACAGCTGCATATGGCTACTTTTTTTTTAGGCCTTGCAAACATGTTAACCCCTTATAGCATGGCTGCTCAAGCTGTGGACATCCAGCTTTGGACAATCTACAACACCTAACATGCCATGCTATAGGCTGATAGCTGTCGCCTGTGCAGAAATGCTGGGAGTTGTAGTTTGGAAACAGCATGAGGGCCTGAGGTAGTGCATGCCTGCCTTACAGCTAATACAGTAAATTGAGTAGATTAGTGTTTGGATAGTGTGTAAATCTCAGATATGTTGGTTTTTTATAATTATGGAGAATTTAAAATATATGTCTGTATATTCTTTTTTTTTTTTTTTTTAACCTAGTCAGCAAAATAAAAAAACGCTGGTATTCATGTCGGGACCAATTCAAGCGGGAAATGAACCTGAGGCAAAAAAGTGGCGACGGATCTTTGGCCAAAAAGCCATACTTATATACGGCCAATTTACAATTTTTAAGGCCAATCATGGAAACTCGACCGTAAGTAATGTTTTATTAAGATTATATTTCAATGTCATCTTGATGATTATAGTTTAGTTCCTTTCAGACTGGCGTTTCTGGGTCGACCTGTGAAATCAGTTTTAAGGCTCTCGCAAGCGGCCCAAAAATGATCAGTTCTGGACCTATGCATTCTGATTGGATATGGATCCATTTAGAATGCATAAATTTGGCGCCATCATGCCTCTTTTCCGCTCTGGAGGCGGGCATGTAAATGATGTATGAAGAATTTAGGTGTGCTCCAGAAGGTGCCGAACCAAAGGGATCCATCCTGAGGTACAATGTAAGTAAATGTGTACGGATCCTTTTGCAGTTACACAATATGGTGCAATTGTAAACGGATCCATTTCACATCGCCTTTCAATTTAAAGTCAGGAGTCCCTATTAATATACCATTGGATCAGAGTTTTCTCCAATCCAATGGTATTTTTTAACTTGAAGCGTCCCCATCACCATGAGAAAGCCTCTATGTTATAATATACCAGGCATGCTCAACCTGCGGCCCTCCAGCTGTTGCCAAACTACAACTACCAGCATGCCCGAACAGCATACAGCTATCAGCTTACAGCAGGCCAACGTGGGAGCTTTAGTTAAATATACAATTGGATGTAAGTTTGTTCGTGAAAACTCAGATCCAACAGTATATGCACACACAGAGGCGTTCCCATGGTGATGGGACCGCTTCTAGTTCTATTATACTAAGAACAGTGTACATAACCGCACCAGAGTGGTTAATTGTGGGGATCATAGCACCCTGTAACAGATAGGGTGTTGCCAGGCAGGCAAGGGTCAGTATGTACATTGTTCTTTTTATATTCCAACTTGAAGCGTCCCTATCGCCACGGGAAGGCCTCTGTGTTAGATTATACTGATGGACCTGAGTTTGAGCCTTCAAACTGAAATTCGATTGTATATTCTAACATAGAGTTTAGTGACAGTGAGGAATCCCATGGGTTTAGTGGAACTAGTTAGTCAATCTATCCGGACAGAATCAGTTATTCTCATCTGCAAGGGGCCTATGGTATTTTCATATCCAATAGCTTGGCTAGTGACCCTGCGTCATTCTTAAAACAGTTGGCAAATAGCAACTCCCACAATGGTCCTAATAAGAGGATTTCTGTATGCCGTTCTGAAATGATGGGAAATGTAGTTTCGAAACTGCTTGACGTTTCCCGGATCAGCATGTCTGTCAAATAATAATCAATTTAGATTTTTAAATTTTCTTGAATAATTAACTTTAATAATACTTTTGAAAATATTTTACAGGACCGTTGATAACCTCAGCCAAGATGAAGTCGAAGCAGCATCTGGACCATCTTCGATTGACAATACATCTGCCCCTCCATCCACGGAAGAAAATCCACCTTTGCAAACGGTCTCTGAGGATGTCCCTGAAAATATCGCAGTGCCACAGCAGATAAACACCCAGCGTCGTTCCTCTGGTAGACGTAGGGGTCCCCCTCCCCACGATTCTGCTTTAGATACTCGAACCATTGTTGAATCAAGGGTTATGGAGTATCTAAACCAGAATCGTGGTGAGAGTCCGGACGAAACCATGGTAAAAAGTTTGGTGCCCTTACTTAAAAAATACCCGAGGAATGAAAAGCTCGGTGTCTATCTGCTGTGGCACTTTTAATGGACCGATTTGCAGGTCCACACGAACCCATTGAAACCGTTCACAATTTGGAGCCCGATAGAGATTCAATGCTCAATTGGAGGCCATTTGGGCAAACTTATTCCCACAATCCACCACCATCTCGTTCCTATCGTGGAGAAACCTCTACCCAGGGGAGTTATCAATTTGAACATGGACACCCCAGGTCTTCAGAGAGAACTCGTCTCCCCAGTTCCAATCCCGGCCCTTTTACAAGGGAACTTTTTGATCTATAATTTTTTCATTAAAAAAAATATGTTTTCTATAATAAATGAATTTTTTCATTTAAATATGTCTATTCATTTTTATTTAGACAATTAAAGTTAATAACATATAAATAATACAATTTAAGTCCAACACAAATTTAGGAAAAATGTAAAAAAAAAACTTTTGTGGTTACAAAAGCACAATTCAAAAACACATTTCAAACAATTTTTATTAAATGTTATTTTGAGGTATTTGAAGGTATTTAATAAAAAAAATGTTAAAAAAATTTAAAACACTATCACCAAAATTTGATATAATGATAGTCATTTGTCAAATATTAAATACCTCAACTCGCAAGCCCACGTCAAGGGTCCTCATTATCTTGCGAGTCCCTAAACTAAACTAACAACAGGGGATCTAACTAAACTAAGAAAATGTAAATTTGTATAGTAATTTGGAAACCAGATTCAAGCTGACTTTCACGGATGGCTTCCAATTGCCACGGTAATGCCCCCTCTGGACTGCTGAAAAAGTCGGCATAGAATTCCCAAACAGCTAGCCCAGCCGTTCCCGGTCGTCCAGGTGGTGTGACAATGCGAATCCTTCGTCTGCCACGATCACAAATGGAGCCGGCGGACCTGCAGATCTGGGTAGTCTTCTTGACTCTGGCAGGGCAAGCTGGTTTTCACGAAGCCGTTCACCCATTCTGGAAACACTAAAGATGCGGCTGTCTGAAGTGCTCCCGTAGGCCCCGATATCCACAATTACAAACTTGTAGTTACTGTCAACCAAGGCCATCAGACTACAGAAAAATATTGCTTGTAATTGAAGTACCGGGACCCTGAGTGAGGCGGCTTCTTCACACGGATCTGCTTTCCGTCCAGTGCCCCAATGCAGTTTGGAAACTGCGCTGATTGGTAAAATCCCTCGGCGATATGAAGCCAATCTTCCGTCTTGGGGGTGGGCATCACCGCATCTCTGAGTCGCTGCCATATGACTTGACACGTATGGCAGACAATCCCAGAGATTGTTGAGATCCCAAGCAAAAATTCAAAGTGCAGCGATGCAAACGAATTTCCAGTTGCAAGGAATCTGTGGGAAAAAGAAAAAAATATTATTTTTATTTTAATAAAAAACCACAAAATATTCACATTACAAAAAAAAAACTTACCTCAACGTGACAATAAGCCTTTGTTCGGCAGAGATGCTGCGCCGCATGCTAGTGTCCATGAAGTTAAGGTCTGGATGGAGAGACGACAAAAGGTGATCAAATGACTCCATGGACATACAGCAAAAATTTTGAAACTTGAAGGGGTCTGGACGCAGATCGTTATAAAGAGTATGAAATTGTCCCTTCTGATGTCTCTGCGCAACAATGGGATGAATCCACTGTCTCCTCCTCCTCCTCTCCGGTTCTTCTTCCAACATTGCTGCTTGATGTCCAAATAAACGAAATAGGACCCAATGGAACAGAACTCCAGAAATATCCTTCGGCATGTTATCGCAGTAGAGTTTGCACGGAAAAATGGCTAAACAGCAAAATTTCCACACAGAGCTCTTTACCTCACGATGAACCAAAGAAAATGGCACCTGAGGTAACACATAACTAGACTTTTATTCACTTTTTTTTTTCTTTTTTTTTCAAAGAAATCCAAACAACTTTATTTGCTTTGTGAAATTTATACATGTTTCCGTTTTTTGCGGATCCGCAAAAAAACGGATGACATACAGATGACATACGGAAACATTTTCAGGAACAACGGATCCGCAAAAACGGACCAAAATTCGGGATATAGAAAAATACTGACGTGTGAATGTAGCCTTATTCTGTTATTCTGGAAAAAAGTGGTTGTATGTAACCCAAAATAAAACCAATATATGATAGCAACTCATCCAGCATAAAAATAAACCCTTACACAGCTGTGTCGCGAGAAAAATAAAAAAATCTATTGTCAGAAAATGGCTTTACTGGAATCCAGAGGTTGTTTAAAAGCAACATGGCACCCATAAACCATTGTATCAAAATGTGCACTGCAAAGCAATCTGCACTGCAAAGCTAAAAGGTGGCCTTTCCCCTCTGAACTCTGCAGTCAGGGCCGGTGTTTGGGGGAGGTGGGTGCAAACAGCGCAATTGCCCAGGTCCCCCATCTCAGCTGATGATGTCATTTTAACTCTTTAGGTACTATGCACTTGCACTTTAGCACTAATGCACAGGCTCACAAGTAAATTTTTTGATTATGCGTCATATTTATTATGTATTCACTACAATTCTGGAGATGATGTATTATGAATTGTATGGTTTTTATTACATCTATGCACTGTTTTAGTTTGATTACTTTGGAATAGTTTTGGATATCATGTGATTAATTGTGTATTTGATGTGTGTATCATGTGTCCAATTATACACTTAGTATGTATCGTGATTTATTTTCACTTTGGAATTATGGGTATATATACTCACTGGTGACACTATTGCTTTGCTTGACAAAGGTCTCATTGAGTGGGCCAAAATATTGCCTGGGAAATAAATTGGATCATCACCCTTTCACCTGAAGTCTGAGCGCTGCCTCGTTTTTTGGATTTACTATATAGTGGAAAAGACGCCTGCCTTCACTGAGGATTTGCACCCTATTCATGCTGTCTAACTGTGCTGCTGTTTTATTTATGATTGTGGTTATCTAGGACTTTGCAGCTGAACACTGATATTATCTATCAAGATGAGTCTATCTGAAATGGACCCTCCCAACGTGTTTTCCTATACCAGGCTGGACGAAGAAAGGATCCTCCATGGTTTGGTGAGCGACAGCACCTTTTTATCCACTCCATCTGTGACAGAACTAAAAAAATGCTTTGAGGCTGATGGTAAACGGTTAGTACTCCATGGACCTTAGCTGAGTATTATAA
The DNA here is from genome assembly GCF_014858855.1 of Bufo gargarizans. Taxonomy (NCBI): domain Eukaryota; kingdom Metazoa; phylum Chordata; class Amphibia; order Anura; family Bufonidae; genus Bufo; species Bufo gargarizans. The sequence goes on along the minus strand of NC_058087.1, from coordinate 121,944,940 downwards.
GCTGCACAGAATATCGAGAGGCAGGTGCTCCCAATTGAAGCCTAATCTGTTTCCTGTGGATTCTCCTTTTTCGCACAAGTTTACACAGATTTCAAATAAATATGCACTGGATATTATCTTGCTGAATCTTAAAGGGGTTCTACAGTTTGTTTAAACTGATGATCTATCTTCTGGATAGATCATCAGCATCTGATCGGAGGGGGGTCCAACACCCAGGACCCCCGCCGATCAGCTGTTTGAGAAGGCAGCGGCGCTCCAGCAGCGCCGCGGCCTTCTCAATGTTTACTGCTGGCCCAGTGACGTCACGACTAGTATCAACTTGCCTGGGCGGGGCTAAGGTCTATTCAAGTGAACAGAGCTTAGCCCCGCCCAGGCAAGTTGATACTAGTCGTGACGTCACTGGGCCGGCAGTAAACACTGGGAAGTCAGCGGCGCTGATAGAGTGCTGCTGCCTTTTCAAAGAGCTGATCGGCAGGTGTCCCGGGTGTCAGACGCCCGCCGATCAGATGCTTATGATCTATCCAGAGGATAGATCATCAGTTTTAATGAAGTGCAGAACCCCTTTAAGTATCTTCAGCATGAGCTAGGGGTAACACAGAAGCGATTTACAACCACAGATAATGAATTAAAGGATGTATTAACCACACAGGACTATGATGTTGTTCTGCTTATCTTAATAAGTTCAAAAAGGAACAAGAAGTGATTAAAAGATGGAAATGGCTGAGGGATGAGGAGAATTGCAAGCGAGGCAATGTGTATACTTGGCAATGAACAGAGAGGTCAAAGACGTCATCTATCACAAGGTAACACCAACATAAAAAAAAACTACAGGCAACTCTTGAACTAAATTGACATTGTCTATAGCAACAGGATCCACACAAAAGCAGCAGGATGTGCCTTTTTTAGGAGCAACTTTGGAACCAAAAGGACCAGACAAGGTGGACATCGACAACACAGATGGAGAAAAGAAACAACGATTAGAGTTGAGAGGACACATGGATGTTCGTGTTCAACGGGTTCGGCTGAACTTCACAAAAAAGTTCAAGTTCGGGACCCGAGCTTGACCCTGGACCCGAACCCCATTGAACTCAATGGCACCCGAACTTTTGAGCACTAAAATGTCTGTAAAAATGTCATGAAAAGGGCTAGGGGCCTGCAAACGGCATCAAAATGTGGTTAAGAGCATGGTAAGTGCTCTGCAAACAAAAAGGGATAGGGAAATGACTTTAAATAACATAAAATATGTAAAAATAAAAATATATAATCTTAATCTAGGAGGACGAGGTTCATATGGAGTAGGAGGTTGAGGAGGAGGTGGATGTGGTGGTGTAGGTGGAAGCGGCGGTGGAGGAAGAGGAGGTAGCCTACACTGCTTTTTGGTTTTAAATGTATTTTTATTTTTTTTAAATTAGGGTACACCCCAAAACATTGGGAAATATAACCTGTGATAACCCCCTCCAGCCGTACTAAACAAATGTTCAGACAATGCACTGGCTGCACTGCAGGCCAGCACCTCCAAGGCGTAAAGGGCAAGCTCAGGCCATGGGCCCAATTTGTAGACCCAGAAAGTAAAGGGGGCAGACCCATCATTCAGTGCGTGTCGGTGTGTGCACACATACTGCTCCACCATGTGGCACGTCCCCATGATGTCCACGATCCAATTGGATAGCTTCTCTATAAACTTTCAATGTTCTTTTATGCGCCTACCATGGTGATCATGGGTGGCGGGGAATCAGGGTTCCAGGCCGGAGAGGGAGCCTGAGAAAGGGATACCACATCCAAGGGAGGTCAATGGATGAAATTAAATTTAATCGACCGGAAATGTGGGACAAAGTATTAAAGCATAAGCTTCCAAGTTAAGGAGGGGGCGAGGTAGTGACGATAAATAACAATACAGGACTCTAAAGATGCCCTGTTATTGGAATGATTAATAGAAAATTACACTGAATGTCACTGGGGTATTTTGGATTTGGAAACGTTAGCCAGGAGAGGCCCTGCTGCCGCTTTGTTGACTCTAGATAACTTCTGCCTGATCGCACATCCCTGTGACGTCTACCATCCATTTAGATATCTTCTCTATCAACTTTTGATGTTCTTTTCTGAGCCTACCATGTTGATCACGGTTATCAGCGAATCAGGGTTCCACGCCGGAGAGGGAGCGTGAGGAAAGGGAGACCTCATCCAAGTGAGGTCAATGGCTGCAATGGGATGAAGTGGAAATGTGGGACAAGTTATTAAAGCAGATGGATCGAATGAAACGGCCAATTAAAGATGAATTTTAGAAATTTAAGTCCCTGTCACCTATGCAGAGCAGGGTTTTTTCATCACCAGAAATGGGTTAATGTCACCCACCAATGGAACAGATTATTTAAAAAAAATTTGGTCCCTGTCACCTACGCAGAGCAGGGGTTTCTTCGCGGCAAAAATTAAATGTCACCCAAGAATGTAACAGAAAACTACTAGGTAGAGCAGGGGTTTATCACAGCCAAAAATTGTTGAATGTCACACGAAAATGTAACAGACAAATTAGTGATTTTTTTTACCTATTTACTAGGTAGAGCATGGGTATATCACACCTAAAAATTGGTGGATTTCACCCGAAAATGTAACAGACAAATTTGTGATTTTTTTTTTACAGGTCTACTAGGTATAGCAGTGGTATATCACACCCAAAAATTGGTGAATTTCACCCGTAAATTTAACAAATTAGTGAAATGACATAAAATAAAACAAAATACATACAAAAAAGAAAAAAAAATGATTTATGAGGTGGAGGTCCATATGGAGTAGGAGTTTGAGGAGGCGGTGGACATAGTGGTGTAGGTGGAAGCAGCGGTGGAGGAGGACGAGGTAGCCAACATTGGTTTTTGGTTTTAATTTTATTTAATTTTATTTTTATTAGTGTACACTCCAAAAGAGTGTGAAATATTCAAAATACAAGAATGAGCAATTGCACTGTAGTATAACAATGGCTGGTTAAGGCCGGTATACATGTCTATTCTGCACAAGGTACGGACAAGTCCTGTTTAGTGATGAGCGGGAGGTGCCATATATTAGATTTTGTGATATTTCGTGAATATTCGATTGAATATTTGTCTTATATTTGTCAAAATCGAATGTTTGTCATTATTCTATTTATCGCGATTAATATGCGATTTAATTATTCGCATATTGCGATTTTTTACTGTAAAAGGCACCTTTCCTATTGGTTTGCTAATGGTATGTGTATTTTATGAATATTCACTATATTGCTATATATTCTTCTTTATATATTCTATATATAGAGCGAATATACATAAAATACACATATAGACTGCAATTTCACTAATGTATTGCTACAATTTTTTTTTATAGTCTAATTTTTTTTTGTCTCTTTCTGAACTTCAGATTTAGGAAAAAATGTACCCTATTAAAAATATACTTTAGCACTATATTAGCTAAACTGCAATCTATATGTGTATTTTACGATTATTCGCTATATTGCTATATATTCTTGTCATTAAATATGACAAATATTCTAAAAAACAAAGTTATAGCAATATAGCGAATATATTCATTATTTAGAATATTCATCTTTTTTTTCAATGTGTACTGTTTATTATTATTATTTATTATTAAAGCGCCATTCATTCCATAGCGCTGTACTTATGATAAGGGGTGCACATACATAATACAGACAATTGCACTAATCATAAACAAGATGAGTTACAAACTGGTACAGAAGGAGAGAGGACCCTGCCCGTGAGGGCTTACAATCTGCATGGTATGGGAGAAGGACACAGTAGGTGCGGGTTAAGTTGGTAATGGCGGTATAGAGGCAGCAGGGTCACGGGTTGTAGGCTTGTCTGAAGAGGTGGGTTTTCAGGTTTCTTTTGAAGGATTTCACTGTAGGTGAGAGTCTGATATGTTGGGGTAGCGAGTTTCAGAGTATGGGGGATGCACGGGAGAAATCTTGGAGTCGATTGTGGAAAGAGGCAACAAGAGGAGAGGTCTTGTGAGGATCGGAGAGTGCATGTGGGGGTGTATCGGGAAAGTAGCTCAGAGATGTAGGGAAGGGACAGGTTATGGACGTGTCACAACCAGACAGCTGAGAAGCTCTGACAGAAGCCTTTCAGAACCTCCTCCTTGAGTTCTCTTTGTTGTGCTGTTCAGTTCCTCATCTCGTTAGCCTCTCTCAGCTGTCATCTAGTTGGACTGATTGCTTCCCTTTAAATTCCGCCCCATGGTGCATTACTGGGCAGCTTATACTACTTCCTGGAGTGTGTGTGCATGCTGATCTTGTTTTCCAGTCTGCTACAAAGTTAAGTGCTGAACATTTATCTGTTATTTTCTGTTTGCTGGATCTCAGGTGACCCTGACTCCCTCCGTGTCTGGTGTAGGGAGCCGGCGGTCGTGCGGCGTCCCACTATTGTAGGGTGTTCAGGGGTTATATAGTCGAGGTACGTGGATATGCAACCATCCACCTCTAGGATCTTTGCATAGGCTGAGCAGCCAGGGAAAGTCTCAGGTCTTGTGCAGGGGTCTCCCTTTTGGTTCCTTAGCTTTGGATCCACTCAGTCATATATGCATGTTGCTTTGTCTTGTTTCCTGTACACCGTCCGTGACAGGACGGCCTTGTATGTATTTGTTAGTACTTTGAAGTGAATTTGTTGGGCAATGGGGAGCCAGTGAAGGGATTGGCAGAGGGGAGAGGCAGAGGAGTAATAGGGTAAGAGGTGGATTAGTCGGGCAGCAGAGTTGAGGATAGATTGGAGGGGTGCGAGAGTGCTAGATGGAAGGCCACAGAGGAGAATGTTGCAGTAGACTAGGCGGGAGATAATGAGGGCATGTACAAGCATTTTCGCAGATTCAAAGTTAAGGAAAGCACGGATGCGATGTTTTTGAGTTGGAGGCGGCAGGTGGTGGAAAGGGCTTGGATGTGCGGTCGGAAGGAAAGGGCAGAATCCAAGGTCACTCCAGGGCAGTGGGCTTTGTTGACTGGGGAGAGTGTGCAGCCATTGATCATGATAGATAGGTCTGTTGGGGGGATTGAACAAGATGGGGGAAAGATTATGAATTCTGTCTTATCCATGTTAAGTTTAAGAAAGCGAGAGGCAAAGAAGAATGATATAGAAGATAGACATTGTGGGATTCTTGATAGTAAGGTGGTGATGTCTGGATCAGAGAGGTAGATTTGTGTGTCGTCAGCGTAGGAGTGATACTGAAAGCCATGGGACTCTATGAGCTGTCCCAGGCCAAAAGTGTAGATAGAGAAGAGCAGGGGTCCTAGGACAGAGCCTTGCGGTACACCAACAGAGAGGGAATGAGACGAGGAGGTGGTGCGGGAGTGGGAGACGCTAAACATCCGGTCTGTGAGGTATGATGTGATCCAGGAGAGGGCCAGGTCAGTGATGCCAAGAGATGAGAGAGTTTGCAACAGAAGGGAGTGGTCAACAGTGTCGAAGGCAGAGGACAGGTCAAGGAGAAGGAGGACAGAGTATTGGTTCTTGGTTTTGGCTGTCAGTAGGTCATTGGTGAATTTGGTAAGGGCAGTCTCGGTCGAGTGGTGGGGTCGGAAGCCAGATTGTAGGCGGTCAAAGAGGGAGCAGGAGGAGAGGTGGGAGGACAGTTCTGAATGGATATGTTGTTCTTGTAGCTTTGAGGCATACGGAAGAAGTGATACGGAGCGATAACTGGACAAGGAAGATGGGTCAAGTGAAGGCTTTTTGAGGATGGGTGTAATGGTAGCATGTTTAAAAGCAGAGGGGAAGACACCAGAGTTTAGTGATAGGTTGAAGAGATGAATTAGGGCTGGGATAAACACTGTGGTGAGGTTAGGGATGAGGTGGGATGGGATTGGGTCAAGTGCACAGGTGGTCAGATGAGATTTGGAGAGTAGAGTGGAGACTTTTTCTTCAGTAATGGTGGAGAAGCGGGGTTTGGGAGAAGAGAACTGAGCAGTTGTGTAGAGGGTCAGTGGGGACTGTGCAGTAAAGCTTTCTCTGATGTGGACTATTTTTTTTTTTTTAAATATTCGGCAAAGTCCTCAGCTGAGAAGAGAGGAGAGGGTGGGGCACTGGGGGACGGAGAAGGGAGTTAAAAGTGCTAAAAAGTTGTTTAGGGCTGTGTGACAGGGAAGATATGAGAGATGAGAAGTAGGCCTGTTTTGCATCAGCGAGTGAGGATTTGAATATGAGAAGAGATTGCTTGTATGCAGTGAAATGATCTTTAGAATGGGATTTCTTCCATTGCCGCTCAGCAGCCCTGGAAGCTTGTCTGAGTTTTTTGGTCAGGTTGGTGTGCCAGGGTTGTCTGTTGATTTTCCGGATTTTGTTGTGTGTGAGGGGGCAACAGTGTCAAGAGCTGTACTTAGTGTGGTGTTATATAGGGTGATAGCAGCTTCTGGGTCTTGGAGGCAACAGATGGTAGAGAGTGGGAGAAGAGAGTCAGAAAGCAAGCGAAAGTCGAGGTGTTTGAGGTTCCTGCGGGGGTGTGCTAGTGTGTGGACCGGGGGAGCTGCAGAAGAGACCAGTGAAGAGAAGGTGAGTAGGTTGTGGTCGGATAGGGGAAGAGGCGAATTAGAAAGGTTAGATAGGGAGCAGAGGCAGGTAAAGATCAGATCCAGAGTGTGACCATCTCTGTGGGTGGGAGCTGAAGACCACTGTGATAGGCCGAAGGAGGAAGAGAGTGACAAGAGTTTAGAGGCGGCCGAGTGGCATGTGTCAATAGGGATGTTGAAGTCACCCATGATGATAGTGGGGATGTCGGCAGAAAGAAAGTGTAGTAGCCAGGTGTTAAAGTGGTCAAGAAAGATGGTGGCTGGGCCTGGAGGGCGGTAAATGACTGCTACTTGAAGGTTGGAGGGAGAGTAGATGCGAACAGAGTGTACTTCAAATGAGGTGAGCGTAATGGAGGGTGGTAGTGGAGTTGGGCTGTAGGAGCAGGTGTCTGATAGGAGAAGACCAACTCCTCCACCATGTTTGCAGCCAGGGTGAGGGGTGTGAGTGATTTGAAATCCACTATAAGAGAGTGCAGCAGGGGAGGAGGTGTCTGAGGGTGTCAGCCATGTTTCTGTGAGACCCAGAAAGGAAAGGTTTTGAGAGATGAACAGTTCATGAATGTACGACAGTTTGTTACAGACGGAGCACACGTTCCATAGTGCTCCTGCAAGAGGAACCAAAGGAGCAGGGGTCAGAGGAATGGTAATTAGGTTTAAGGGGTTGCAGAAATTTGTAGAAGGAGATTTGCAGTGGGACATGGAGGTGATAGTGGGGATTTTCTGAGGGGGTCCTGGATTTGGAGAGCTATCACCAGCAGTAAGGAGAAGCAGAGAAAGTGTTAGTAGATGAGAATAAGAGAGGGCATGAGGTGTCTGTGCGTGTTTGGGAAGGAAGTGTTTTGTGTTTGCAAACAGGTTTGTGCAAGTGGTCAGATGAGAAGGTAAGATGGAGGAGGAGATGAATAGTTCCTTGCTGGGTGAATGAATGTGGGGGTATTTCAGGAGGTTGTGGAAAAGTAGGAGGAGTAAGAGGAAAAATGTAAACATTGTTAGCATTGACTATGTCTGTAATTACCTGTGGTCCCCTTCTGGTCCAATTCTGGTATAATTCAGTCTGTGCACTTAAGAGTTGCACTAGGATCTTCGATTTATACCACTCAGTATTCAATCAGGTGTGACCAAGAGGGGAGGGGGCTACATATGTCCTAATCAAGGAGGACCAGATACAGGGGTGAAATTGTCAATGTAAACAAATACTCAATAAATCTAGCAGGAAAAGAGACATTAATAGTTCAGACAAGACATACCAGGATTTAGAAGGAGAGATGAGAGGGATGGACAAGATCAGACTGTGGAAAAGCTGGGTGGAGCAGTAAGCTTCAGACAGCTTAAGTTATTCCACTTTGGCATACTCCTCCCAGACAAGCGTCCCCGTCACCATGGGAATGCCTGTGGGTTAGAAAATACCATCGGATATGAGTTTTCATGATCTCAGGGAAGACTCAGATGGATCAAAATAATTAATATATTCGCTATATTGCTATATATTCGTTTTTTAAAATATACGTGGATATTCCAATGAAAAGAATTTATGGCAACATTCAGCCGATCTCTAATAGTTTGATAAATGAAAATTTGGCTAGACAGGCTTAGACGATTACCTCTGTCAGGCAAGCCAAGCAGCAAGAAGCACCAGTACAGCAACGGCCGGGTGCAATAATCGAAATCGCTCTCCCTAATTTAAAGGGAACCTGTCATGTGGATATTTGATTATAATCTAACTAATTACATACAATCATTAACTACTAAAAAGTGACTTAGATGTATTCACTTACTGGTGTGACAGATGGTTACCTTATAATATACACACAAAGATGCCACATGCCGCTAATGAGCTGATTTGAGTCCAGCGTGATGTCAGTGAGTCCAGCGTTTTTTTAAATTTAGAGCTATAGCCACTCCCCTGCCCACCTGCTGCTGTTTCATATGGAAAATAACTGTCAATCAGCAGCAGGTAGGCAGCGGGAAGAGTCAGGAGATCATGAATATTCAGGACTCATCATTATCAGCTGGAGCTTTTCAATACAAGATGTTGGCAGATTGACTGGGTCAATTAAAGAAAGTGACCCAGCATTTTGCTAAGAGAATCAGTCACTTATTTATGTTGCCCTTAGTTAGGACACCATAAAACTGGTGACAGGTTCCCTTTAAATAAAGCGGGTAACAAACATGCGTGAAAAAGGGTCTAATGTAATTTACAGTATTGGAACCGCCCAGTGACTGTGACCAGTGTGAACTACCCGTCATCAAGCATTCATCACTAGTTGAACTTTAGAAGTGAATGAATACAATGGCTACTGGAAGTACGTCAAAGTTCAGACACATATTTGAGAAAGATGAGGACATCATATTAACTGTAAGTAATATTCTCTTAAAGGATATATGTTGTTTTTGTACATATTGCATGCAGCACAATGTTCTGTAGATCACAAATTCTAAAATATTTGTAGATGTGATTATTATCTATATTGACAGGAGGAGACTGGGACAGGGAAACACTACAAAGAGAGACATGGTGGATATTTGAATTAAGGACCTCACAACCAAAAGGCCTCAATGAGCAACATTCTTTTAGGGTGCTACATTGGGGAAACCAGGTCGTCTCGCTGAGTATCTGTCTGTTTCTGTTCATTAGCCTCCTCCATCAATAATTTATGCATACATAAAGAGTCTGTATGCTTTAGTGCCACAGTGTTTTCATACTACACACAGAGACGTGATTTTTGTGAAGTGGAATCAAACTAGTTACTAGGGGCCCATATATTATTTTTCACTGTCCTTGTATCTCCTGTTGATAAGTTTCCCTTGTGTGTGTAATGCTTACAAGGGTCTATTTGCCGTAATAGATTGATCATTCTTGGGTTTGAATAATAAAGATGATATCTGTTCACCTAAATCCTTTAACTTTATTTGTCCATTGAACCTACTGATTAAATGCCTAGGTAGCACCGTCTGTGATTCCATAGATAGTGACCCACCTTGCCTGGCTAATATTGCCATTGTCTATGGTTGATTGGGGTATTTGAGCCAGCCCACCTCTTTAATTCCCCACTCCCATACCTCCGCCCCTTTACACTGCCCGACTTACCCTTTTTCTGTGACTTCTCTCAGTGACACGGGTAATTCGTGACCAGTGATGTCACGACCCGCGTGACCGATCATGTGATCCTGGGGGCGGACTTATTCAAGCCCGCGCTGCTTTAAAAGAATGTTAACACGGGCACTCGCTGCCATCACTGCCATACGCAGGAGAGGAGCAGACCATGAATTGGTGCACTTGGAAAGCTAAGTATCAGTTCTATTGACAATACTGCTTATTCCTGGCTGGCTCCATCATACCTGGAAGCGCCGTGGTTTGGATTGTTGTCCATTGTGCACATTTGTGTATCCTGTTGTATATATTGGTCCCCTGATGATCTGGCTGACTGCCAGTGAAACGCGTTGGGACAGTTTCAATTGTTTACGATCTGAATGTCCTTTGGTGAGTGATACCTTTGTATTCCAACGAAGCTGGGCAGTCACTATCGCTGCTTGCAAGGGACACTAAGGGACAAAACAGTGAGGGTTGTATTATGAGTTAGAACCTAGGAATAGACTAGGGGAAGAGACCCAGCATCTGTCTCCCTCTTTATCTGTATCACTATGTTTCATAAACTCACCCTCTTTGCAAGTGTTCACACCACATACTTGCCCCTATCTTCTACCATTTTCATTTGGTGGTGTATTACTACTGATGTAGGTAGTTTATAGTCAAATTGTTGTGCCTATTATTTTAAACCATTGACTAATAAAAGTTATTTTTTAAGGTAACCCCACTTATCAGATATATTTCCAATATGTATGGGTACCATATTTTGATCACTGTGATGACTGGCTATCAGTCCAGTCTAATTATCAATCTGACTTAGGTGAAGATCAGATCACATTTTATGACCAATTTGTGCAGAAATCCATATCATTACAAAGGGTTCACATACTTTTTCTTGCAACTATAGTACTGTCTCTTCAATCAGAGTTACCGTATATGCCAAATATGGAATGCGGCATGAAATACCAGCCATCCAAAAAGCATGGTGTGACATCAAGAGGCTAAATTATGATCGAGTAGTAGAGTACAGTTCAAGATTATGCCCAGGTACAATGCTTCCATGAATTTGGTCTCTCTCTCTACAACACTCTGTAATGTATATATACAGTAATGCTGCTAATTAGAGTTGAGCGGACACCTGGATGTTCGGGTTCGGCAGGTTCAGCCAAACTTGAAAAAAAAGTTTGGGTTCGGGACCCGAACTTGACCCGAACTTGACCCCGAACCCCATTGAAGTCAATGGGGACCCGAACTTTTGGCAACTAAAATGGCTCTAAAATAGCCCTGGAAACAGCTAGAGGGCTGCAAAAGGCAGCAAAATGTGCTTAAGAGCATGGCAAATGCCCTGCAAACAAATGTGGATAGGGAAATTAATAAAAAAAACAAAAGACCTTAAAAAAATAAAAATTTGGAATGATGTAGGAGAAAGAGGTTGAGGAGGCGGTGAATGGTTGAATGTGGCCATGTAGGCTCACGTGGCGGTCTCGGTGAAAGTGGCGGCGAAGGAGGAATAGGTAGCCAATACAGATGTGTGTTATTTTGCATTTTTACATACAAAATATTTGGACATATAAAAAAAAAAAAAAAAAGGAATAAGTTCACTTGAGTACAAGGATGGATGGTTGAGGCTGTTAGAACTGTCTATTCTGCACAAGGTATAAACAAGTATTGTGGGATCCAGGCCTGGTTCATTTTAATGAACGTGAGCTTGTCCACGTTGGCTGTGGACAGGCGGCTCCGTCTGTCTGTAATGACGCCTCCTGCCATGCTAAATACACGTTCAGAGAGTACACTGGCTGCAGGGCAGGCCAGCACCTCCAAGGCATACAGGGCAAGCTCTGGCCATGTGGACAATTTGGAGACCCAGAAGTTGAATGGGGCAGAACCATCAGTCAGTACATGTAGTCGTGTGCACAGGTACTGTTCCACCATGTTGTTCAAATGCTGCCTCCTGCTAACACGCTCCATATCAGCAGTTGGGGGCAGTTGTTGCGGCGAGGTGACAAAGCTTTTCCACATGTCGGCCATGCTAACCCTGCCTTCTGAGGTGCTGGTGCTGACACAGCTGCGTTGGCGACCTCTTCCTCCTCCCCTGCCTTCGGCTTGTGCTTGTCCCCCGGCGTCAGTCGGGAATGCTCTCAGGAGCGCATCTACCAGCGTGCGCCTGTAGTCGCGCATCTTCCGATCACGCTCCAGTGAGGGAATTAAGTTAAAATCCTCTTTCTGAGCCACTTCTAAAAGACTGGCCTGAAAGTGAGAGGATCCCTCTTCCTCCTCCTCGTCCTGGGCCACATCCTCTTCCATCATCCCCCTAAGTGTTTTCTCAAGGAGACATAGAAGTCGTATTGTAACGCTGATAACGGCGTCATCGCCACTGGCCATGTTGGTGGAGTACTCGAAACAGCGCAACAGGGCACACAGGTCTCGCATGGAGGCCCAGTCATTGGTGGTGAAGTGGTGCTGTTCCGCAGTGCGACTCACCCGTGTGTGCTGCAGCTGAAACTCCACTATGGCCTGCTGCTGCTCGCACTGTCTGTCCAGCATGTGCAAGGTGGAGTTCCACCTGGTGGGCACGTCGCATATGAGGCGGTGAGCAGGAAGGCCGAAGTTTGGCTGTAGCGCAGACAGGCGAGTGGCGGCAGGATGAGAACGACGGAAGTGCGAACAGACTGCCTGCACTTTATGCAGCAGCTCTGACATGTCAGGGTAGTTGTGAATGAATTTCTGCACCACCAAATTCAGCACATGCGCCAGGCAAGGGATGTGCGTCAAAGCAGCTAGTCCCAGAGCTGCGATGAGATTTAGCCCATTATCGCACACCACCAGGCCGGGCTTGAGGCTCACTGGCAGCAACCAGTCGTCGGTCTGTTGTTCTATACTCCGCCACAACTCCTGCGCGGTGTGGGGCCTGTCCCCCAAACACATCAGTTTCAGAATGGCCTGCTAATGTTTACCCCTGGCTGTGCTGAAGTTGGTGGTCGAGGTCTGTCGCTGACCGGATGAGGAGGTGGTAGAAGAGGAAGCCGAGTAGAAAGAGGAGGCAACAGGAGGCAAAGAATGATGCCCTGCCTTGCTTGGCGGCTGAAGAACGTGCGCCAAACAAAACAGCTCTCCGCCTGGGGCCCAGCCGCCACTACATTTACCCAGTGTGCAGTTAGGGAGATATAGCGTCCCTGGCCGTGCTTACTGGTCCATGTATCTGTGGTTAGGTGGACCTTGCCACAGATGGAGTTGCTTATTCCACTGCAGCCCATGTCTCGCATGTAGATGCCTGGTCATGCAGGTTGTGATAAGGTTCAGAACGTTAATGCCTCGCTTCAGGCTTTAATGGCACAGGGTGCAAACCACTCGGGTCTTGTCGTCAGCACATTGTGTGAAGAAGTGCCATGCAGGGAACTACTAAAAGCTGCCTTTGGTGTGCCCGGTCCCTGGTGACGGTGGCCAGTAGCAGGCGAACTGTTTTGGCGATGGCTGCTCTGCTTTTGCACCCTGCTCCCTCTTTTGCTACACTGTTGGCTCGGTATCACCACTGCCTCTTCCTCCGAACTCTGAAAGTCAGTGGCACGACCTTCATTACATGTGAGGTCTATGACCTCATCGTCCCCTGCATCGTCTTCCACCAGTCTTCCTCCCTGACCTCCTTTTCGGTCTGCACACTGCAGAAAGACACAGCAGTTGGCACCCACCTGTGTTTCGTCATCATCAGAGAAGTGCTGAGATGGTATTCCCATGTCCTCATTAGGAAACAGTGGCTATGCGTCAGTGCATTCTATGTCTTCCACCCTTGGGGAAGGGCTAGGTGGATGCCCTTGGGAAACACTGCCAGCAGAGTGTCCAAACAGCATAAGAGACTGCTGCATGACTTGAGGCTCAGACAGGTTCCCCAATATGCACGGGGGTGATGTGACAGACTGATGGGCATGGATTTCAGGTGCCACCTGTGCGCTTTCTGCAGAAGACAGGGTGGGAGATAATGTGAACATGCTGGATCCACTGTCGGCCACCCAATTGACTAGCGCCTGTACTTGCTAAGGCCTTACCATCCTTAGAATGGCATTAGGCCCGACCAAATATCGCTGTAGATTCTGGCGGCTACTGGGACCTGAGGCAGTAGGTTCAGTAGGACGTGTAGCTGTGGCAGAACGGCCATGTCCTCTCCCTGCACCAGAGGCTCCACCAACACCACCACCACGACCATGACCACGTCCCTTATTAGATGTTTGCCTCATAGTTACCATTCACCAAGCAAAGTAAAAAGTGGTTAAGTCTGTTAAAAATAATTAACCATCAATAAAAACCCTGATGTAGGGTATTGCACTATTGTATTTGTGGCCTAAATTTCACAGTAACTTATGCACGTCTAATACCAGATGTGCAGTATATCAGAGGGTTTTTTCACCCCAGTAAGCAAAAAGCTGTATTTCTGGCCTAAATGTGACACTCACTTATGCACGTCTAATCCCAGATGTGCACTTTATGAAACAGATGTTTTTTTTCACCCTAGTAAGCAAAAAGCTGTATTTCTGGCCTAAATGTGACACTCACTTATGCACGTCTAATCCCAGATGTGCACTGAATGAAACAGATGGGTTTTTTTTTTCACCCCAGTAAGCAAAAAGCTGTATTTCTGGCCTAAATGTGACACTCACTTATGCGTGTCTAATTCCAGATGTGCAGTATATCAGAGGTTTTTTTCACCCCAGTAAGCAAAAAGACGTATTTCTGGCCTAAATGTGACACTCACTTATGCACGTCGAATCCTAGATGTGCACTATATGAAACAGATGTTTTTTTTTCACTTGAGTATTTCTGGCCTAAATGTGACACTCACGTATGCGTGTCTAATCCCAGATATGCAGTATATTAGAGGGTTTATTCACCCCAGTAAGCAAAAAGCCGTATTTCTGGCCTAAATATGACACTCATGTATGCATGTCTAATCCCAGATGTGCAGTATATCAGAGGTTTTTTTCACCCCAGTAAGCAAAAAGCCGTATTTCTGGCCTAAATGTGACACTCACTTATGCATGTCTAATCCCAGATGTGCAGTATATCAGAGGGTTTTTTCACCCCAGTAAGCAAAAAGCTGTATTTCTGGCCTAAATGTGACACTCACTTATGCACGTCTAATCCCAGATGTGCACTATATGAAACAGATGGGGGTTTTTTTTCACCCCAGTAAGCAAAAAGCTGTATTTCTGGCCTAAATGTGACACTCACTCATGCACGTCTAATCCTAGATGTGCACTAGATGAAAAAATTTTTTTTTTTAACCCCAGTAAGCAAAAAGCTGTATTTCTGGACTTGCAGACATGCAGATATCCTGTGCTGGTGCACTATCGTTGCATAAAATGGCTGCCGATTATGTATTGATATTGACAAACTGAAGTAAAAAAAAGTTCGTTTTCAGTAGTAGTTGGCTCAGGGCAGGCTTAAAAAATTTGTGCACTGCACCCACAAAACACATTTGTTGTAGATCGCGGAGTAAAAAAGCAGTTCTTCACAAGATTTCTCCCTGATCTCTCCCTCACAGCAGCTGCAGCCTATCCCTACACTAATCCGAGCAGAGTGACGGGCGGCGCTACGTGACTCCAGCTTAAATAGAGGCTGGGTCACATGCTGCAGTTGGCCAATCACAGCCATGCCAATAGTAGGCCTGGCTGTGATGGCCTTTTGGGGCAAGTAGTATGACGCTTGTTGATTGGCCTTTCAAAAAGCGCCAAGAAAGCGCCGAACACCGAACCCGAACTTTTACGTAAATGTTCGGGTACGGGTGCCGAAAAACCTAAAGTTCGGTACGAACCCGAACTTTATAGTTTGAGTTCGCTCAACTCTACTGCTAATCTGTACAGATGTAGTAGGGTTAACACACTACCTCTTAACTCAAATTTATTAACTCATCACGTTTTCTTGAAACACAATCCATTTAAAAAACAATTATTGACGTATAACATTTCATTTAGTTTACATATCATGTCTCATAAAGCATGTGTGTTAACTTTACCACATCCGTATTTTATCCTTGCTATGGATATCTTACAGTCCAGCTGAGTAAATCCGTACAGCGTCTCCCAAAAATCAAGTAAATCCAAAGGTATTGTGAATATATAGCCCCCAATCCCCCACAAACAGGATCAAGGACTTCCGGAAGGGGGTAAAAACTATCAACTTTATTGACGGCCACAGCTCAACCTTTTATCAAGTCCTCCATTAAGGATTACTTACACGGGGCACTTGTGGTAAACAGGCACACAAAATACAGTGACCAATCAATATACAGTAAGATATAACACACTCCCACATGAACAGTAAAATCTCTCCTCTCTATCCTGGAGATAATTGGATAAAGGGGCCGGACATAGTTCCATGCGGTCGATGACTAAGACCATTGTAACATCCCAGAGTATGTCACTAAACTCTGTCTCCCTGCAACAACATGTCAGGTGTATATTTATTGTCATCTTGTGTAATCTAACATTGCATTCCATGTATATGTATTTTCTAGGACTGTTTTATATATTTTGCTGTGATTTCCATGTACACCAGCAGGTGGCAGCAATATATTCAGCAGACCATAGTTAGTTTAGTATATCTAGGCCTGGAATAGTTCATTCTAGCCTAGTCTTTCCCGTGTGAGCAGAAGTGGGCTAGTCTCATGTCCTGTCTCCTGAGGAGGAGAAGGAAGTTATTTAGTGTACCAGCCACCCTTGCCTGGGGCTGGTTGTGTTAGTAGGAGCTCCCAGTTACAGGGATCCCAACCTAGGATCCAGCTTCAGCTGAGGCCAAGGATCCATCCTCCCAGTCTGAGCCCTTCAGCCTCAACTGTGGACAACCAAGCAACCCTCCAGAACTACAGATCTCCAGGAAGACATCATTCCCTGCGAGCAGTCCTGTGAGTACTTATCCAGAGTTCAGGAGAAGCCAAATTCCTCCTCAGCTAGTCAGGCCCATACCAAGCAGAAGACAGTCAGAGCAGAAGATAGATACCTGCCAGATTCTATAGGCATATGACAAGAAGCAGAATATATATAGATTCCTGCCACATATTGCCAATACCTGCTGGGACCCAAGACTAAAGCTGTAACTCGTATGGATATCTGTTGCCATCCAGTAAAGACAAGTTGCATTATATTTCAAGTCTGGATCTCATTCATTCCTCCATTACTCCTATTAACAACACTCAATTTATTGCAAGTGAGCCAGGATCCAGGAGTCCAGCCGTACCAAGGTTGACACTACCATATCTGCTATACAGAGACATTATCCCCCTCTGGTGTTCCTCACCTGGTACGTGAGTTATAACAT
This sequence comes from Bufo gargarizans, assembly GCF_014858855.1. Classification (NCBI taxonomy): domain Eukaryota; kingdom Metazoa; phylum Chordata; class Amphibia; order Anura; family Bufonidae; genus Bufo; species Bufo gargarizans. Next base: position 121,928,009 of record NC_058087.1, on the reverse strand, counting down.
CTTAAAGGGCCCTGCTACAGTACCTGCGCAAGCTGCAATTGCCGTGACGAACAAACCATAAACTTATACACATATCTATCCTGACCCACTGCATTGTACTAGTGTCCTGCTCATTGCACCATCGTGTTTGCTAAATGTACCACAGGCAATATCTATTGTGTTTTTGGATTGTGTCACGGGCAATATCCATTGTGTTCGCTAATGTCCATTGTGTTCGCTAACTGCGTCACAGGCAGATAAGGTGCTTTTTGTACATTTAAAGGGCGAAGTAGGGTTAACTACATGAACAGCAGATGAAATACAAGAGTCTGGGCATTCATAAAACAGGGGTTTTGTCAATTTTTTTTTTTACAAATGATTACTTAATACCAGTTTTGACATGTACTAAATAATCCGGTTACGTCATACATCTCTCCCTCGCTGTGATTGTATACATATATAGAGTTATACACACAGCGCGGGACGCATGTATGATGTCACCGGGTGATTTCATATGTTTCTCACACACATAAATATATATATATACGTCTCGTTATTTATATATACATGAACAGCAAACCTCTTTCAGTATTCTGGTATAAGGACCCGTCCATTACATACATCTTCCTCGTAATTTGCATGGGATTACATGTGTGTATATATATATATATATATACATATATATATATATATATATACACACACACACACACACACCAGTAAATTCACCTCATAAACCAATAATTCAATGCTATATGAGAGGTTAAGATTGTAATAGGGGGAAGGTATGGGAGATCATTAGTGATGTAAACTGTTGATTTTACATGGAAGACTAACATTAACCGCTCAATGGACCTGCAATAAACCACCTATCAACAAGCCAGTTTAACCTCCCTTCTAATAAGTGACTGTGACGACTAAGTCAACAGGGAGGGAGGACGTGCAGGCTGCAGATCATGAATATGTGGCTTGGCAGACAGTATAACGCTGGCAGCACCCAAAAGTAACTTACACAACATAAAACCATCCAATAACCCCGTATCTAATTGCCGAACTGTTGTTTAGTTCCCCAAACCGTCAATAACCCAGCCACAATACCCTATAGCACATCCTCCTAACAAATTCCCGTGTTAGCTCATCCCACCTTGTAACTTCGACTAGTTCTACCCTTCTATAACACTGGTTTTGGCATATTATAAAACCACAAATTGAGGAAAATACACCATGTGTATAATCATAATCCCAAGCAGATCAATACATCTCTGAATTTCTTGATCTATTACTTTGTTATGAATTCTGAGTTTTTGGTCAAAATTCTTAACATTGTGTTATTATTTTCAGGGCTTCCCGTTCCATCAACAAAACGACGAAGACCCAAAAGGCCTGTTCTGAACGTGGTGCAGGTGTCGATGGACGAAGAGTCAGAGGAGCAGTCGGAGGGAGTGCAGGCTGGACCCTATGCAAATGTTTTGGCCACTCCCCCCCCTGATGTCTGCAGTTCCCCCTCTGATGTCTGCAGTTCCCCCTCTGATGTCTGCAGTTTTCCACCTGATGCGGCTTACTAGTAAACTGGCCGGTTGGTATTTGTTTATAAGTCCCTACAATGAGGGGGTTAAAAAAAACTACCTTACTATAAAGAAACAGAAATGCACCCTTCCATTAAGCGCATGACCGTTGTTTAGGTTCGCATCCAACCCGCAGTTTTTACAGCTTTGATATGGACCCATTCAATTCCATGGTGCCGAAAAAGATACGGTCTGAAATCCGTGTGTTTTTCCCATCCGTAGCTCCGTTATATATTACCTGTCCTATTGTTGTCCGTTTTGCGGACAAGAATATGCAGTTATTGAAATGGCTGTCTGGGCAGTTAAGCTAATTGCATAACGCACAGGGAAGCCTTATTGGTTTTTCAGATACACCATTAACGCGCCATGCAAAACACACAACGGTCGTGTGCATGTAGCCTAAGGCCCCTCGCACACGATCGTATGCCCCCCGAGACATACGGTCCATGAGCATGCCATATGTCCCGGAGCGGCATACAACGTGCACACAAGAGTGCGCAGCATGATAGGTTACTATGCCACTAATGTATATTAAACATAGGTTACTATTGATGCTGTGCGCATTGGCCACCCACGGGACGATTGTCCTGCACTCATATGAACACAGGACTATAGTCCCACGGGCGGACGATGCAGAGAGTATCATAGTAACCTCTGCTGCTGTGCACTCCCATGTGCCCGATGTATGCCGCTCCGGGACATATGGCATGCTCATGGACCTTATGTCTCGAAGGGCATACGGTCGTATGCAAGTGGCGTAAGTGTCTAAAGTAGCTAATAAATATAAACTACTAGGGATGAGCGAACCCGAACTGTATAGTTCGGGTTTGTACCGAATTTTGGGGTGTCCGTGACACGGACCCGAACCCGAACATTTTCGGAAAAGTCCGGGTTCGGGTTCGGTGTTCGTCGCTTTCTTGGCGCTTTTTGAAAGGCTGCAAAGCAGCCAATCAACAAGCGTCATACTACTTGCCCCAAGAGGCCGTCACAGCCATGCCTACTATTGGCATGGCTGTGATTGGCCAGTGCAGCATGTGACCCAGCCTCTATTTAAGCTGGAGTCACGTAGCGCCGCACGTCACTCTGCTCTGATCAGTGTAGGGAGAGGTTGCAGCTGCGACGTTAGGGCGAGATTAGGCAGTGATTAACTCCTCCAAAAGACTTAATTCAGTGATCAATCTACAGCTGTGGATCATTGAACTGCTGATATTCAATTGCTCACAGTTTTTAGGCTGCCCAGAGCGTTTTTCAGTCACTTTTTCTGGGGTGATCAGAAGTGGGCACAAGCTGCCACCAAGTACATTTAACCATCAGTAGTGTGGTTATTTTTTCGGCTATATCCTACATCAGGGGCAAGCTGTCACCAAGTGCATTTAACCATCAATAGTGTGGTTATTTTTTGGCTATATCCTACATCAGGGGCTTGGCTGTGCTTGCTATTTTATTGAGGGGTGAAATACAATTGCCAAAATAGCAGTACCCTAAATCTGGTGTTTCAGCTGTGGCCAGCCAATTGCAATACTGTCTGCTGTCTGGCAAAGGATATATTTTTGTTCAGGGTTGAAATACAATTCCCAACTTAGCAATTTCCTAAATTAGTGGTTTCTGCTGTATCAGGGCTACTTCAAATCTATTCATTAAAAGGGTATATAAGATTCAAGGTGCAGATAGGGTCATTCTCAATAACTTCACACACACGCTACTGTGCAATTCCAAGTTTAATTCTGTCTGTAAACGTATGCCTGTCACCCAGCGCCTAAATAATAGGCCTCAAATTTATATTCATCTACAAACCGGATTACAAAAAAGTTGGGACACTAAACAAATTGTGAATAAAAACTGAATGCAATGATGTGGAAATGGCAAATGTCAATATTTTATTTGTAATAGAACGTAGATGACAGATCAAACGTTTAATCCGAGTAAATGTATCATTTTAAAGGAAAAATACGTTGATTCAAATTTTCACAGTGTCAACAAATCCCCAAAAAGTTGGGACAAGTAGCAATAAGAGGCTGAAAAAAGTACATTTGAGCATAACGAAGAGCTGGAAGACCAATTAACACTAGTTAGGTCAATTGGCAACATGATTGGGTATAAAAAGAGCTTCTCAGAGTGGCAGTGTCTCTCAGAAGCCAAGATGGGTAGAGGATCACCAATTCCCACAATGTTGCGCAGAAAGATAGTGGAGCAATATCAGTAAGGTGTTACCCAGCGAAAAATTGCAAAGACTTTGCATATATCATCATCAACTGTGCATAACATCATACGAAGATTCAGAGAATCTGGAACAATCTCTGTGCATAAGGGTCAAGGCCGTAAAACCATACTGGATGCCTGTGATCTCCGGGCCCTTAAACGACACTGCACCACAAACAGGAATGCTACTGTAAAGGAAATCACAGAATGGGCTCAGGAAAACTTCCAGAAACCATTGTCAGTGAACACAATCCACCGTGCCATCCGCCGTTGCCAGCTGAAACTCTACAGTGCAAAGAAGAAGCCATTTCTAGGCAAGATCCACAAGCTCAGACGTTTTCACTGGGCCAGGGATCATTTAAAATGGAGTGTGGCAAAATGGAAGACTGTTCTGTGGTCAGACGAGTCACGATTCGAAGTTCTTTTTTGGAAATCTGGGACGCCATGTTATCCGGACCAAAGAGGACAAGGACAACCCAAGTTGTTATCAACGCTCAGTTCAGAAGCCTGCATCTCTGATGGTATGGGGTTGCATGAGTGCGTGTGGCATGGGCAGCTTGCATGTCTGGAAAGGCACCATCAATGCAGAAAAATATATTCAGGTTCTAGAACAACATATGCTCCCATCCAGACGTCATCTCTTTCAGGGAAGACCCTGCATTTTTCAGCAAGATAATGCCAGACCACATTCTGCATCAATCACAACATCATGGCTGCGTAGGAGAAGGATCCAGGTACTGAAATGACCAGTCTGCAGTCCAGATCTTTCACCTATAGAGAACATTTGGCGCATCATAAAGAGGAAGGTGCAACAAAGAAGGCCCAAGACGATTGAACAGTTAGAGGCCTGTATTAGACAAGAATGGGAGAGCATTCCTATTTCTAAACTTGAGAAACTGGTCTCCTCGGTCCCCAGACGTCTGTTGAGTGTTGTAAGAAGAAGGGGAGATGCCACACAGTGGTGAAAATGGCCTTGTCCCAACTTTTGGGGGTTTTGTTGACACCATGAAATTCTAATTCAACATATTTTTCCCTTAAAATGGTACATTTTCTCAGTTTAAACTTTTGTTCCGTGATTTATGTTCTATTCTGAATAAAATATTAGAAGTTGGCACCTCCACATCATTGCATTCAGTTTTTATTCACGATTTGTATAGTGTCCCAACTTTTTTGGAATCTGGTTTGTAAATCTGTGGTTATTGCTGTGGCTGGTCAAGTTATTTAGTGTCCGTCAAAGCACAGCTTTTGTTCTGGGTTGAAATACAATTCCCAATTTAGCAATTCTCTAAATTAGTGGTTTCTGCTGTATCAGGCCTACTTTAAATCTATCCCTAAAAGGGTATATTAGATTCAAGGTGCAGATAGGGTCATTCTCAATAACTTCACACACACGCTACTGTGCAATTCCAAATCGAATTCTGTGTGTAAACGTATACCTGTCACCCAGCGCCTAAATAATAGGCCTCAAATTTATATTCATCTAAATCAGTGGTTATTGCTGTGGCTGCTCAAGTTATTTAGTGTCCGTCAAAGCACAGTTTTTGTTCTGGGTTGAAATACAATGCCCAATTTAGCAATTCTCTAAATTAGTGGTTTCTGCTGTATCAGGCCTACTTTAAATCTATCCCTAAAAAGGTTTATTAGATTCAAGGTGCAGATAGGGTCATTCTCAATAACTTCACACACACGCTACTGTGCAATTCCAAGTCTAAATCTGTCTGTAAACGTATACCTGTCACCCAGCGCCTAAATACTAGGCCTCAAATTTATATTCATCTAAATCAGTGGTTATTGCTGTGGCTGGTCAAGTTATTTAGTGTCCGTCAAAGCACAGTTTTTGTTCTGGGTTGAAATACAATTCCCAATTTAGCAATTCTCTAAATTAGTGGTTTCTGCTGTATCAGGCCTACTTTAAATCTATCCCTAAAAGGTTATATTAGATTCAAGGTGCAGATAGGGTCATTCTCAATAACTTCACACACGCTACTGTGCAATTCCAAGTCAAATTCTGTGTGTAAACGTATACCTGTCACCCAGCGCCTAAATAATAGGCCTCAAATTTATATTCATCTAAATCTGTGGTTATTGCTGTGGCTGCTCAAGTTATTTAGTGTCCGTCAAAGCACAGTTTTTGTTCTGGGTTGAAATACAATTCCCAATTTAGCAATTCTCTAAATTAGTGGTTTCTGCTGTATCAGGCCTACTTTAAATCTATCCCTAAAAGGGTATATTAGATCCAAGGTGCAGATAGGGTCATTCTCAATAACTTCACACACACGCTACTGTGCAATTCCAAGTCTAATTCTGTCTGTAAACGTATACCTGTCACCCAGCGCCTAAATACTAGGCCTCAAATTTATATTCAGCTAAATGAGTGGCCTTAATGTCCGTCACTGGGACCCACATCCTCTCCTCAGGACCATAACCCTCCCAATGAACGAGGTACTGGAGAGAACTGCGGACAACACGAGAATCCACAATCCTAGAGACCTGAAATTTAAGATTACCATCAACCCTATCAGAGACTATGTCTGAAGGAATACCATGCAATTTGACAATGTGATCAATAAATGCCTGCGCCAGCGTCTTAGCATTGGGCAAGCCAGGAAAAGGGATGAAATGCACCATTTTGCTAAAACAGTCCACCACCACCAGAATCACAGTCTTCCCCGAGGAACGAGGCAGGTCCGTAATGAAGTCCATGGACAGATGTGTCCAAGGACGGGAAGGAATGGGTAAGGGAAGGAGAGGACCTGATGGCCGTGAATGAGGGACTTTGGCACAAGCGCAAGTCTCGCAGGCTGCCACAAAACCCTCAGCCAACTTACGAAGCGCCGGCCACCAGAATCTCCGAGCGATCAGATCCACTGTGGCTCTTGCCCCCGGGTGCCCAGCAAGGACAGTATTGTGGTGTTCCTTAAAAATCTTGTGTCTTAAAGTGAGAGGCACAAACAACCTCACAGGAGAACAAAGATCAGGAGCCTCTGACTGGGCTACCTGAACCTCTGCCTCTAATTCAGGATAAAGAGCAGAGACCACCACACCTTCGGCCAAAATGGGACCCGGGTCTTCAAAATTCCCACCTCCCGGAAAACAACGTGACAGGGCATCCGCCTTCACATTCTTAACCCCAGGGCGGAACGTGACAACAAAATTAAACCTGGAAAAGAACAAAGACCATCTGGCCAGTCTCGGGTTCAGACGCTTGGCTGACTCCAAGTAGGCCAGATTCTTATGGTCAGTAAACACGGTAATAGGGTGTCTGGCTCCCTCTAGCCAATGGCGCCATTCCTCAAAAGCCAATTTGATAGCCAACAACTCCCCATCTCCCACATCGTAATTTCTCTCTGCGGAGGAGAGTTTATTCGAGAAAAAGGCACACGGTCGCCATTTGGCAGGAGAGGGACCCTGAGACAAGACCGCACCCACACCCACCTCAGAAGCATCAACCTCAACTATGAAGGGTAGAGAAATATCAGGTTGTACCAAGATGGGAGCGGAAGCAAAGCTCTCCTTGATATTAGAAAAGGCCTTACGCGCCTCTACCGACCAGGAGGAAAAATCTACCTCTTTCTAGTCATATCAGTGAGTGGTTTAACAACAGAGGAATAATTCAAAATAAACTTCCTGTAATAATTGGCAAAGCCCAAAAAACGCATCAGCGCCTTCTGATTCTCAGGAAGCTCCCACTCAAGCACAGCGCGGACCTTCTCGGGGTCCATGAGAAAACCAGAAGTGGAGAGAAGAAACCCCAGAAATTGAATTTCTGGAACCGCAAACACACATTTCTCCAGTTTAGGGTACAATTTATGCTCCCGCAGGATGAGCCAGACCTGACGTAAGTGTTCCCTATGAGTTTTGAAATCAGGAGAAAAAAATCAAAATGTCCTCCAGATACACTAACACAAATTTCCCCATTAAATGATAAAAAATGCTGTTCACAAAATGCTGAAAGACGGCTGGAGCATTCATCAAACCAAAAGGCATAACCAAATTCTCAAAATGGCCCTCAGGGGTATTGAAGGCCGTCTTCCATTCGTCTCCTTCTCTGACCCTGACCAGGTTGTATGCCCCTCTTAGATCCAACTTGGAAAAAACTTTAGCCCCAACAATCTGGTTAAACAGGTCCAGGATCAAAGGAAGTAGATAAGGGTCACGAATTGTGATACTGTTCAGCTCCCTGAAATCCAGACATGGTCTTAAAGAACCATCTTTTTTCTTAACAAAGAAAAAAACTGCGGCAACAGGTGACTTCGAGGGTCGTATGTGTCCCTTTCTCAGACTCTCAGAGATATAAGCACGCATAGCGACCCTTTCAGTTTGGGAGAGATTGTATAAACGAGATTTAGGCAGCTTGGTGCCTGGGATAAGATTAATAGGGCAATCGTACTCCATGTGCGGGGGCAAGTCCTGAACACCACTCTCAGAGAAGACATCCAAAAATTCAGAGAGAAAAGATGGTACAGTCTTAGTAGAAACCTCAGAAACAGATGTCGTGAAGCAATTCTCTCTGCAAAAATCACTCCAACCATTTATTTGCCTCGCTTGCCAATCAATGGTGGGGTTATGTTTAGTGAGCCAGGGTAGCCCCAACACTAAAGGAGTAGGCAACCTGCTAAGGACAAAACATGACACATCCTCAACATGAGCATCACTCACAATCAAACGGATATTGTGAACTATGCCCTTTAATGATTTCTGAGAAAGTGGAGCGGAATCAATAGCAAAAACAGGTATATCCTTTCCCAAAGTGCATACCTGGAAACCATGAGTTATAGCAAATTGATTATCAATGAGATTGACAGCTGCTCCACTATCTACAAAAATCTCACAAAAAATGTTCTTGCTCTCTATCGCCACCCTGGCAGGTAGGACAAAACGGAAACTACAAGCAAACGGAAAACCTTCAATTTCCGCATCAACCCTGCCAATGGTAACAGATGGAACATTTTTAAAGGATTTTTTCCTTTTTGTTTCTTTATTACTCTCAAAAAACTGCCTGAATCTCCTAGAGGGACAAACATTTGCCAAATGATTTATACCTCCACAACAGAAACAAACCTTCCCATGAGGGCTGAATCTTCTATTGTTAGAGGCAATCAAACCCAGCTGCATGGGCCCCTGCTCAGAAGGGGTTGACAGCGACTGAGACCCCTGTGCACAGAATGAGACCGCCTCACTGTCCTGGGATTGAGTATGACTGGAAGGAGTAATCTCTCCTCTCTCTCTAAGACGCCTGTCAATACGAACGGCCCGAGACATGGCAGAGTCCAAGGAGGTAGGCCTCTCATGAAAGGCAAATGCGTCTTTCAATCCCTCTGAAAGACCATGGCAAAATTGACTTCGGAGTGCAGCATCATTCCAACCAGTATCAGCTGCCCATCTCCGAAATTCTGAACAGTATATTTCTGCGGATTGTTTACCCTGACATAAAAGACATAGTCTAGACTCAGCCAGAACAACACGATCCGGATCATCATATATCTGACCCAGGGCTAAAAAGAATTCATCCACTGAACAGAGGGGCCGTGCCCCCACCGGCAGCGAAAAGGCCCAGGACTGAGCGTTATCCCTGAGCAGCGATATGATGATCCCCACCCTCCGTTCCTCATCACCAGAGGAATGGGGAAGTAGGCGAAAATGGAGTTTGCAAGCCTCTCTAAAACGCACACAAAATTCTCACTACCCCCGGAGAACGTATCCAGGATCGAGATCTTAGGCTCAGAACAAGCTCCATGAACGCAAGCTGAACCGGTCACTTGAAACTGAGAAAGAGTCTTACGGAGATCTGCTACCTCCAATGAAAGACCCTGCATGCGTTCAGTCAAAAATGAAACCGGATCCATGCTTGAGACGGTTTCGGCGGTTTATAATGTCACTGGTGGTGTGCAGGAAACTAGAAAACACAAAATGAATATACGACTGACTGGATCCAAAACTAAGGAACAAAAAGGGAGAGCCCTGCATCAGACCTGGCTCTCTCCCTGACTGCTCAGCTTATGCGAAAATCCCAATGGTAGATGATCGTATATCCTCGTACCTCGACTGTATAACACCTGAACACCCTATAATAGTGAGGGGGCACGACCACCGGCTCCCTACACTAGATACGGAGGGAGTCAGGGTCACCTGGGATCAGCAAACAGAAAAACACAAATAAATGAACAAAACCTATCTTGTAGAAGACTGAGAAGTAGGAACAGCATGCACACACTCCAGGAAGTTGCATAAACCGCAAAGTGATGCACTATGAGAAAAGGATTTAAAGGGATGCAATCAGTGCAACTATATGACAGCTGAGAGAGGCTAACGAGATGAGAAAATGAAAGCAAAACAAAGGAACCTCAAGGAGGAGGTTCTAGACGTCTGTCAAAGCTTCTCAGATGTCTGGTGGTGACACCTAAAAGGGTATATTATATTCAAGGTGCAGATAGGGTCATTCTCAATAACTTCACACACACGCTACTGTGCAATTCCAAGTCTAATTCTGTGTGTAAACGTATACCTGTCACCCAGCGCCTAAATAATAGGCCTCAAATTAATATTCATCTAAATCAGTGGTTATTGCTGTGGCTGCTCAAGTTATTTAGTGTCCGTCAAAGCACAGTTTTTGTTCTGGGTTGAAATACAATTCCCAATTTAGCAATTCTCTAAATTAGTGGTTTCTGCTGTATCAGGCCTACTTTAAATCTATCCCTAAAAGGTTATATTAGATTCAAGGTGCAGATAGGGTCATTCTCAATAACTTCACACACACGCTACTGTGCATATCCCAGTCTAATTCTGTCTGTAAACGTATACCTGTCACCCAGCGCCTAAATAATAGGCCTCAAATTTATATTCATCTAAATCTGTGGTTATTGCTGTGGCTGGTCAAGTTATTTAGTGTCCGTCAAAGCACAGTTTTTGTTCTGGGTTGAAATACAATTCCCAATTTAGCAATTCTCTAAATTAGTGGTTTCTGCTGTATCAGGCCTACTTTAAATCTATCCCTAAAATGGTATATTAGATTCAAGGTGCAGATAGGGTCATTCTCAATAACTTCACACACACGCTACTGTGCAATTCCAAGTCTAATTCTGTCTGTAAACGCATACCTGTCACCCAGCGCCTAAATACTAGGCCTCAAATTTATATTCAGCTAAATCTGTCATTACTGCTGTCCCTTTATTAGTGTAATACAGTACCTAAATAGATAGCCAGATAGTGTTAGGTGTCTGTAAAAAAAGGCCTGAATTTGAATTCAATACATTGGGCCAAATAATATTTTTCTTATTGTGGTGAACGGTAACAATGAGGAAAACATCTAGTAAGGGATGCGGATGCGGACATGGTCGTGGTGGTGTTAGTGGACCCTCTGGTGCAGGGAGAGGACGTGGCCGTTCTGCCACAGCCACATGTCCTAGTGTACCAACTACCTCAGGTCCCAGTAGCCGCCATAATTTACAGCGATATTTGGTGGGGCCCAATGCCGTTCTAATGATGGTAAGGCCTGAGCAGGTACAGGCATTAGTCAATTGGGTGGCCGACAGTGGATCCAGCACGTTCACATTATCTCCCACCCAGTCTTCTGCAGAAAGCGCACAGATGGTGCCTGAAAACCAAGCCCATTAGTCTGTCGCATCACCCCCATGCATACCAGGGAAACTGTCTGAGCCTCAAGTTATGCAGCAGTCTCTTATGCTGTTTGAAGACTCCGCTGGCAGGGTTTCCCAAGGGCATCCACCTAGCCCTTCCCCAGCGGTGGAAGACATAGAATGCACTGACACACAACCACTTATGTTTCCTGATGATGAGGACATGGGAATACCACCTCAGCACGTCTCTGATGATGACGAAACACAGGTGCCAACTGCTGTGTCTTTCTGCAGTGTGCAGACTGAACAGGAGGTCAGGGATCAAGACTGGGTGGAAGACGATGCAGGGGACGATGAGGTCCTAGACACCACATGGAATGAAGGTCGTGCCACTGACTTTCACAGTTCGGAGGAAGAGGCAGTGCTGAGACCGAGCCAACAGCTTAGCAAAAGAGGGAGCAGTGGGCAAAAGCAGAACACCCGCCGCCAAGAGACTCCGCCTGCTACTGACCGCCGCCACCTGGGACCGAGCACCCCAAAGGCAGCTTCAAGGAGTTCCCTGGCATGGCACTTCTTCAAACAATGTGCTGACGACAAGACCCGAGTGGTTTGCACGCTGTGCCATCAGAACCTGAAGCGAGGCATTAACGTTCTGAACCTTAGCACAACCTGCATGACCAGGCACCTGCATGCAAAGCATGAACTGCAGTGGAGTAAACACCTTAAAAACAAGGAAGTCACTCAGCCTCCCCCTGCTACCTCTCCTGCTGCTGCCGTCTTGGCCTCTTCTGCTGCTGCCGCCTCGGCCTCTTCCTCCGCCTCTGGAGGAACGTTGGCACCTGCCGCCCAGCAAACAGGGGATGTACCACCAACACCACCACCTTCGTCACCAAGCATCTCAACCATGTTCAGCTCTCCATCTCACAAACATTTGAGAGAAAGCGTAAATTCCCACTTAGCCACCCTCGATCCCTGGCCCTGAATGCCAGCATTTCTAAACTACTGGCCTATGAAATGCTGTCATTTAGGCTGGTGGACACAGACAGCTTCAAACAGCTCATGTCGCTTGCTGTCCCACAGTATGTTGTTCCCAGCCGCCACTACTTCTCCAAGAGAGCCGTGCCTTCCCTGCACAACCAAGTATCCGATAAAATCAAGTGTGCACTGCGCAACGTCATCTGTGGCAAGGTCCACCTAACCACAGATACGTGGACCAGTAAGCATGGCCAGGGACGCTATATCTCCCTAACTGCACACTGGGTAAATGTAGTGGCGGCTGGGCCCCAGGCGGAGAGCTGTTTGGCGCACGTCCTTCCGCCGCCAAGGATTGCAGGGCAACATTCTTTGCCTCCTGTTGCCTCCTCCTCCTACTCGGCTTCCTCCTCCTCTTCTTCCACCTGCTCATCCAGTCTACCACACACCTTCACCACCAACTTCAGCACAGCCCGGGGTAAACGTCAGCAGGCCATTCTGAAACTCATATGTTTGGGGGACAGGCCCCACACCGCACAGGAGTTGTGGCGGGGTATAGAACAACAGACCGACGAGTGGTTGCTGCCGGTGAGCCTCAAGCCCGGCCTGGTGGTTTGCGATAATGGGCGAAATCTCGTTGCAGCTCTGGGACTAGCCGGTTTGATGCACATCCCTTGCCTGGCGCATGTGCTGAATTTGGTGGTGCAGAAGTTCATTCACAGCTACCCCGACATGTCAGAGCTGCCGTCTGTTCGCGCTTCCAGCGTTCACATCCTGCTGCTGCTCGCCTGTCTGCACTACAGCGTAACTTCGGCCTTCCCTCTCACCGCCTCATATGCGACGTGCCCACCAGGTGGAACTCCACCTTGCACATGCTGGACAGACTGTGCGAGCAGCAGCAGGCCATAGTGGAGTTTCAGCTGCAGCACGCACGGGTCAGTCGCACTGCGGAACAGCACCACTTCACCACCAATGACTGGGCCTCCATGCGAGACCTGTGTGCCCTGTTGCGCTGTTTCGAGTACTCCACCAACATGGCCAGTGGCGATGACACCGTTATCAGCGTTACAATACGACTTCTATGTTTCCTTGAGAAAACACTTAGGGCGATGATGGAAGAGGAGGTGGCCCAGGAGGAGGAGGAGGAGGAAGAGGGGTCATTTTTAGCACTTTCAGGCCAGTCTCTTCGAAGTGACTCAGAGGTAGGTTTTTTTGCAACAGCAGAGGCCAGGTACAAATGTGGCCAGCCAGGGCCCACTACTGGAGGACGAGGAGGACGAGGATGAGGAGGAGGTGGATGAGGATGAAGCATGGTCACAGCGGGGAGGCACCCAACGCAGCTCGGGCCCAACACTGGTGCGTGGCTGGGGGGAAACGCAGGACGATGACGATACGCCTCCCAAAGAGGACAGCTTGTCCTTACATCTGGGCAGCCTGGCACACATGAGCGACTACATGCTGCAGTGCCTGCGCAACGACAGCAGAGTTGCCCACATTTTAACGTGTGCGGACTACTGGGTTGCCACCCTGCTGGATCTACGGTACAAAGACAATGTGCCCACCTTACTTCCTGCACTGGAGCGTGATAGGAAGATGCGCGAGTACAAGTGCACGTTGGTAGACGCGCTACTGAGAGCATTCCCAAATGTCACAGGGGAACAAGTGGAAGCCCAAGGCCAAGGCAGAGGAGGAGCAAGAGGTCGCCAAGGCAGCTGTGTCACGGCCAGATCCTCTGAGGGCAGGGTTAGCATGGCAGAGATGTGGAAAAGTTTTGTCAACACGCCACAGCTAACTGCACCACCACCTGATACGCAACGTGTTAGCAGGAGGCAACATTTCACTAACATGGTGGAACAGTACGTGTGCACACCCCTCCACGTACTGACAGATGGTTCGGCCCCATTCAACTTCTGGGTCTCTAAATTGTCCACGTGGCCAGAGCTAGCGTTTTATGCCTTGGAGGTGCTGGCCTGCCCGGCGGCCAGCGTTTTGTCTGAACGTGTATTCAGCACGGCAGGGGGCGTCATTACAGACAAACGCAGCCACCTGTCTACAGTCAATGTGGACAAGCTGACGTTCATAAAAATGAACCAGGCATGGATCCCACAGGACCTGTCCATCCCTTGTGCAGATTAGACATTAACTACCTCCCCTTAACCTTATATTATTGTACAACGGGGCACTTCCTCATTCAATCCTATTTTTATTTTCATTTTACCATTATATTGCGGGGCAACCCAAAGTTGAATGAACCTCTCCTCTGTCTGGGTGCCGGGGCCTAAATATATGACAATGGACTGTTCCAATGTTGGGTGACGTGAAGCCTGATTCTCTGCTATGACATGAAGACTGATTCTCTGCTGACATGAAGCCAGATTCTCTGTTATGGGACCTCTCTCCTCTTCCTGGGTGCCTGGGCCTAAATATCTGACAATGAACTGTTCCAGTGTTGGGTGACGTAAAGCATGATTCTCTGCTATGACATGAAGACTGATTCTCTGCTGACATGAAGCCAGATTCTCTGTTACGGGACCTCTCTCCTCTGCCTGGGTGCCTGGGCCTAAATATCTGACAATGGACTGTTCCAGTGTTGGGTGACGTAAAGCATGATTCTCTGCTATGACATGAAGACTGATTCTCTGCTGACATGAAGCCATATTCTCTGTTACGGGACCTCTCTCCTCTGCCTGGGTGCCTGGGCCTAAATATCTGACAATGGACTGTTCCAGTGTTGGGTGACGTGAAGCATGATTCTCTGCTATGACATGAAGACTGATTCTCTGCTGACATGAAGCCAGATTCTCTGTTACAGGACCTCTCTCCTCTGCCTGGATGCCGGGGCCTAAATATCTGACAATGGACTGTTCCAGTGGTGGGTGACGTGAAGCATGATTCTCTGCTATGACATGAAGACTGATTATCTGCTGACATGAAGCCAGATTCTCTGTTATGGGACCTCTCTCCTCTGCCTGGGTTCCGGGGCCTAAATATATGACAATGGACTGTTACAGTGGTGGGTGACATGAAGCCTGATTCTCTGCTATGGGACCTCTCTCCAATTGATTGGTTAATTTTTATTTATTTTATTTTTATTTTTATTCATTTCCCTATCCACGTTTGTTTGCTGGAGATTTACCTACATGTTGCTGCCTTTTGCAGCCCTCTAGCCCTTTCCTAGGCTGTTTTACAGCCTTTTTAGTGCCGAAAAGTTCGGGTCCCCATTGACTTCAATGGGGTTCGGGTTCGGGACGAAGTTCGGGTAAGGGTTCGGATCCCGAACCCGAACATTTCCGGGAAGTTCGGCCGAACTTCTCGAACCCGAACATCCAGGTGTTCGCTCAACTCTATAAACTACCCAAAAAAATTACATTAAACTGTATACAAACTATCTCTAATCCAAAAAAACACTATAATGACCATAAACATGTGTAACTTCTGGATTTTGATGTAAATCTGAAGTGTTTATACACCTACACAACACAATGCACTAATTGTCTGCTAAACTAAATTGCATTAATATTTTCTTTTCTTTTAAACATACAGTAATGTATAAATGCCAATCAACGAATGGGCAAGTTCAAGAAGGAGCATCTAGAAGATCATTTGACTATCCATAAGCTGCTGCGGCGGGTTTCGAAAATATAGTAGCTTTCCATTAAAAAAAAATTTAAAAGCCAGAAAGGATAGTTATTGTTAAAATGTAAATTGTTATTGTTAAAATGTTATTAATTTATTTATCTGCCACAGACTTGATGTGCCCGATCTCGAAAGTTCTAGCAGTCGGAGGAACACGTTGTGTCATGTGTAGCTAATTTTGTACTTCTTTTTCTTGATCTATTACTTTGTTATGTTATTTTTCGTGTTAGCCCATTCCTGCTGCACACTTACAACATGATGCTGTCAGAGGTGTCTTGGTTTATTTTTGGTGTTGTCCTGGTCTGGTAGGGGCCCATTCCTGGAAACAAATTTCTGCTGCATACTTCGAAACTGCTGCTGACTGCCGTACTGAGTTAGGCCGAGCTATGTGTAGCCCTTATACTGGACCCTTAACGTCTACCTGCTGCTGATGCTGAAGTCTGTCCTGACCCTGATGACTTATGTGTGGGCCTTATACTCCACCGTTACCGATACTTGCTGTTGTAGGTCCTGACACTGCTGAGTTATGTGTGGGCCGTATACTACAGTGTTACCATGTTCCTAATGCTGTCTGTTCTGCTGTCTGTCCTGACCCTGAAGTAAAGGGGCCTTCCAACAAACTTATAAAATTACACGTAACATTACATTATAAAAAACGAAAGCACACGTTATCAAACTGAAAAAATTTATTTCTAACAAAAATAAGAAAACAAGCCTCTAGGGCAACTTTTTGAGCTCCAATAATATTTGGTCCATTTTTTGTAATTGGAGAAGGTGCTTTTCCTCCAGTTCCCGCACCTTTATATTGACGCGATGCTGCAGGTTTTTTAGTTAAACCACGTCATTAATGAATTCACTTTTGCTATCTTCTAAGTGCTTTATGCACTTGTTCACTACAAAAAAAAATAAACATTTAATTTTGTAAAGGAACCCATATAATACAGATGAGCCCTTATGCAGCTTACTCCCGAACCCATAGCCGAAAATCCGAAATAAGGCGAATAGAAGATCCCAGTCCCCCAAACATGCGCCGAGACTCCATGAAGGGGTAAAATCAGTGTGTTTTATTAGCAGTTGAGTCATCCCTTTTATGCCCTCCTCCCATGCAAGGGAAACACCCACAACAAATATGCATTAACCCATAACACAAGGTTACAACCCACATAGAATCCTTCCGTCTGCCCGTGATATAATCATGGTACATCCTGGTTAACATAATCAACACAGGCAGGAGAATACGCACAGAGAGACAATGGAACAGACCTCACTTACTCAACGTATACAATGTCCCTCCCTTTACAATACACAGACGTTTAACATCCCAGCATGGCACAAATTAGTAAAAGTAAGCAGAAACCTCCCTTTCTCCATATAGCTCCCCCTTAGTTCCATGGGACTGCATACCCGCCTAGACCCTAACGGGTTGGCTTGGGGATGTCCGGTGCTAAACATAGTTTTTCCAGTTCTGTTTGCCAAGATAGCCATCTGCATTGGCATTCTGCTTCCCTGGCCGGTACTGCATTGTAAAATTATAGGGTTGCAGTGCCAAGCTCCACCTAAGCAGTCTGGGGTTATTTCTGGCCACCCTGTTGAGCCAGATGAGGGGGTTATGATCCGTCATAACAGTGAAAGATCATCCGTATAAATAAGGCTGTAATTTCTTGAGGGCCCAGACCAATACTAAACATTCCTTCTCAACGGTGGCATAACTGACCTCTCTGGGTATAAGTTTTCTGCTCAGATATGCCACCGGATGCTCCAGTCCATCATCCCCCACTTGGCTTAGCACGGCTCCCAGTCCAAACATTGAGGCATCTGTGTGAACGAGAAATCTTTTAGCGTGATTCGGTGCCGCCAATACAGGGGTTTTACTTAATGCAAGCTTGAGTTTCTGGAAAGCTTCCTCACACTCTGGAGACCATACTACCTGCCTAGGTAAGGACTTTTTGGTAAGGTCGGTCAGGGGTTTGGCTATGGTGCTATAATCTGACACAAATTTCCTACAATAGCCATCGTCCCTAAGAAAGCCATAACCTGAGTCTTGGTGCAGGGTTGAGGCCACTGAGTGATAGCCTCAATTTTAGCGGGTTCAGGCCTCTGCTTGCCTGACCCTACCCTATGGCCTAGGTATTGGACCTCCGCCATGCCCACATGACACTTTTCTGGTTTCAAGGTTAATCCGGCCTCTTGAATTCTCTTGAGTACTACCGAAATGTGCTCCAGGTGGGCCTCCCAAGTGCTGCTGTAGATGTCTATGTCATCTAATTAAGCACAGGCAAAGCCCTGAAATCCCTCTAGGAGTCGGTCTGACATCCTTTGAATAGTGGCGGGGGCATTCTTCATCCCAAATGGCATGACCTTAAATTGGTACAAGCCAAATGGGGTGACGAATGCCGACTTAGGAATAGCATCAGGCTCCAAGGGAATTTGCCAATAACCCTTGCACAAGTCAATAGTGGTCAAGTAATTCCCTCCTGCCATACGGTCTAATAGTTCATCTACCCTGGGCATGGGGTAGGCATCCGTAACTGTTCGGTCATTAAGCCTGCGGTAATACACGCAAAACCGCGTGGTACCGTCTTTCTTTGGTACTAACACGACTGGGGAGGCCCAGGGGCTCTGAGAGGGTTCTATAACCCTTAGGTTTAGCATCTCCTGAATTTCCTTTAACATGCTATCTCTAACTGCCTCAGGAATTCTGTACGGTTGCTGTCTCAAAGGTACCTGACCTGGGGTCTCTACCCAGTGTACAGCCAGGATAGTGTAGCCTGGAAGAGCAGAGAACATAGCTCGAAATTCCTGCAATAGCTGGGTAGCCTGTGCCCTTTCCTCTGGCTTTAGCTCTGGCCCTAATCCAACCTGCTCCACCCCCGTGGGTTCTTTGTGGAGCAAATTGGGTAAGGGTATACCCTCACAATCCTCAAACGCCGGAGCGCATACTCCAGAGACCTCCTCTGGTCTCTCTAAGTAGGGTTTTAACATATTGACATGAAATGACCTGCGAATCCTTTCATTGTTACAATCTGTTACTATGTACGTGGTATCGCTGACCCTTGTTAATACTTTGCAGGGCCCTTGCCAAGAGGCCTGCAACTTATCGTTTTTTGTCGGTTTGAGGACTAGCACCTTTTGATCTATCTCTAGGATACGATCTCTAGCTCCCCTATCGTACCAGTGTTTTTGTCGCTGTTGAGCCGCCTGCAGGTTTTCTCTTACCGATTGAGTAAGGGCCTGCAGTCAGTCTCTCAACTCCAAAACAAATGGTACTATAGGTGAGCCTGATTCCCCCATATCCCCTTCCCAGTGTTCGCGGACCAGGTCCAGAGGTCCTCGGACTCTCCTTCTATATAATAGTTCGAAAGGAGAGAATCCGGTGGATGCCTGGGGTACTTCCCGGTAGGCGAACAGTAGGTGGGGAAGGAATTTTTCCCAGTTCCGACAGGTCTCTGCGAACGTGATTAGCATCTGTTTCAGAGTGCCATTAAAGCGTTCGCAGAGCCAGTTTGTTTGGGGATGATATGGAGAACTTAGTATGGGCTTTACTCTGCAGCTCTGCCAGAGCTGCTGAGTAACTACCACCGTGAATTGGGTCCCTTGGTCAGATACTATTTCCCTAGGGAACACCACTCTAGTGAATACCTGGATGAGAGCTTCAGCTACGGTTTCAGCAGTGATATTAGGTAGGGCTATAGCTTCCGGGTAGCGAGTAGCATAGTCCACCACTGTAAGAATATATTTCTTACCTGATGGACTAGGCTTACTGAGGGGTCCTACCAAATCTACTGCTACTCTGAAGAAAGGTTCCTCTATTATGGGTAGTGGGCATAGTTTCGCTCTGGGGTGGTTACCCCTCTTTCCTACTTTCTGACATATGTTTCAGGTTCTACAATAAATTTGCAAATCTCGGGTAACACCTGGCCAAAAAAATGTCTGGGTCAACCTATCCCGGGTTATCTTGATCCCTAAATGTCCTGCTAACGGTATGTAATGGCTAATCCGTAATAGCTCTGCCCTATATTTGCGGGGTAGCACTAACTGCTTCTTTATTACCTGTCGGGCTCCCCCCCTGCCCCCTCTGTTAACCGATATAGTAAGCCTTTCTCCCACTGGAACTTCTCCTGTCCTATGTCTCCCTGGGGATTTTCCGCCTCTCTCCTGTACCCACTTAATGTGCTATCCTCCCTCTGTGCTTGCCCAAAGTCTGTGGGAGTGCCACAATACATGTTAGGACTAGAATTTACAGCAGCATTATCAGTGCCTACCTGGTCATCCGAGGAGTGTGAGGTACCCATAGCACGTGCCTGTTGTCTGGTTGAGACTGGGAGTGCTCCTGCTGTAGTCGGCTGTACAAATTGAGACGTCAAGCACCCCAAGTCATTTTCCAGCAAAACCTCTGCTGGTAGCTCTGGCATGATGCCCACCTCCACAGCCTTAGCCCCAGTACCCCAGTCAATGTGTACCATGGCGGTGGGTAACTTGTGAATAGCCCCTCCCGCCACCCTTACCGCCACAGATCGCCCTTTATGTTGGGATGGCTTAACACGGTGAGGTTGGACTAGGGTGATAGTAGCTCCGGTGTCTCTCAGTCCTTTGGCTTCCTTCCCATTAAGGGTCACGGTCTGTCGATGGTGTGCCCGGTTGTCATCTGCTGCTTGCACTGGATTGACCTCATGTAGCATGGACCAATTCTCAGACGGATTGCGGTCCCCCCATTGTGTAGAATAGTTGTAATCCTCTTGTACACAATGAGCAGCTGCTCTCATTGGAGGGGTTGATGCTCGCCCCCATTGATCATTATTACGGTGGGGACAATCAGGTCTGATGTGTCCCACTTGCTTACACCCAAAACACATTGGTGCAGTTGTCTGAACCCCAGTGGCGGTAGGTTGACTCACCGGTGGTACTGGTTTCGGTTGCCGCGTTGGGGCAGGAGTGTGATACTGTGGTCGAAATCCTGAGGCTCCCCGGTTGTTATCTGCCCGTCTGCTTTCGTAAAATTTGTCTGCTAAACGTGCAGCTTCTTCTACTGACGGTGGTTTTCTGTCCCCGACCCAATCCCTGGTATCTGTAGGAGTGTGGTAGAAAAACTGTTCCAACAATATTAATTGTAATGCATCCTCCAGTGTAGTCGCCTGGCCTGGAATGCCCACTCCGTGTAAGAGTCTTTGCCCTGTTTCTGGAGAGACTGAAATTTCCTCCGGTGTGCCTCTGGGGTAACTGCATAACGGGCCAACAATATCTCCTTCACTTTCTCATAATTCTGCATGTCTGCATTAGGTACCGCTCTAAAGACTTCTGCTGCTCTGCCTGAAAGCTTGCTGCTCAATATCGCAGCCCAATTAGTGTTATCCACATCTCCTAATACACACTGTCTTTCAAAGTCCTGCAAATTATTGTCAATATCCATTTCACTTTCTATGAAACTTTTAAAAGCAGCATAATTTATCTTACGTAACCGCCCCATAGATGATCCTGGTAGTGACAATACATCCATTTGTGGTGATCTTTCTCTGGCCTCCCGTGCTTCCCGGTGGCTTTCTGCTTCCGAAGCTTGTGCCATAATCTGTACCACAATTTCTGGTGTAGGATTCGGTCCTACCAAACTGAGTCTCCATCTCACATCTTTCTGAAACTCAGTTTCCTCTGTGTTCGCCATTTGCACCTCGCTGTTTTGGTCACTCTCCAGTAATTCGGCTATTATCATGGCTTTCAGCTTGTTGCTTGCCACTATGCCTCGAGCTTCCAGCAGGTCTTTAAGTGTTGTTTGTTTCAGCCGTTCGTATTCGTGCGCCATTCACTTTCTTTTCGGTTAAATGAAGTAAATCCATTCGGGAGAAATCCCACTGCTGCCACCAGTGTAAAGGAACCCATATAATACAGATGAGCCCTTATGCAGCTTACCCCATAGCCGAAAATCCGAAATAAGGCGAATAGAAGATCCCAGTCCCCCAAACATGCGCCGAGACTCCATGAAGGGGTAAAATCATGTGTGTTTTATTAGCAGTTGAGTCATCCCTTTTATGCCCTCCTCCCATGCAAGGGAAACACCCACAACAAATATGCATTAAACCATAACACAAGGTTACAACCCACATAGAATCCTCCCGTCTGCCCGTGATATAATCATGGTACATCCTGGTTAACATAATCAACACAGGCAGGAGAATACGCACAGAGAGACAATGGAACAGACCTCACTTACTCAACGTATACAATGTCCCTCCCTTTACAATACACAAACGTTTAACATCCCAACAGGGCACGAGTTAGTAAAAGTAAGCAGAAACCTCCCTTTCTCCACAAATTTCAATTAGGGTTACTTACAAGACAATTAGTGCATTGTGTGTAGTATGTGTTTAAACACATTTTATTTATTTTCCTATTACACTAGTTTCTGTTGTCCCCTCAATGTTGCCACTTTTAACCACTTCATGGCTGGCCATTAAGAGTAGGCCTCAGAGGGACGTGACTTGGCGCAAACGGACAGTCTATTACAGACCAACAGACACCCTGCCCCCAGGCATAAACGTTTGTGAACCGGGGTGC